>NC_080060.1:3710134-3922634 GCF_026212465.1 Amaranthus tricolor | reverse complement strand
TGGACGATTTTCTCATTTATCTCACACATACAAGACCAAATATAGTTGACGCTGTCAGCTTCGTATCCAGGTTCATGAGTGAACCGAGTAAGGATCATCTAATAGCATCAAAGAGGAGTCTCAGATTCATTAAAGGAACGAAGAGCTATGGGTTCATGTACAAGACTGAAAAAGATTTCAAGCTCACATGATACACTGATAGTGACTGGGCCGGAAGCGTGGATGATAGAAAAAGCACAAGTGGGTACGTATTTCAGCTTGGAAACAAGGTGGTCTCATGGTCGCCAAAAAAGCAGGCAACTGTTGCTTTATCATCAGCAGAAGCAGAGTACATTGCTGCAACTAGGGATGGCAATGGGTATTGGACCCAACCCGGATCCGTGGATCCGTATCCATTTTCACGGATCTGGATCCTAAAAAATTGGACCCGTCGGATCCGGATCCTAATTTAAAAAATACCCAGACCCGAACCCGCGGATCTAGATGACCCGTTTTTTTTTTATTTATATATATATATTAAATATATATTAAAATATATAATAAAAATACCTCAAAGCTCAAAGCCTCAGTTTCCCTCCCTTCCATCACTACTCACTGCCTCACTATCTCACTTCAGTACCTCACTATCTCAGTAACCTCAATGACTGTGCTTTGGAGATCCACTCCATTTTTGTAATCACTACTAATTCTTTATTATATAATACTCGTGTACAAACATCTCAAACATCATATTGTTGTAATTTTACATTGGATTTTTATGCATCATTTCTTGATTTTTACTGAGTTTATTCTTTTTGGCTGATCAGTGTAAAATTGATGTACACATGAATCTGTAGAATTGATGTGAGTCTACTCTACACCATAACTCAGAGGTAAAGTATTATTTATCAGATCATCACCATTCTGGTTTATCAGATCTACTCCTTTATCAAACAATTTTAAGTTGTATAATATTTTTTTGGGTGATTCATTGTGAAATTATATATATTATTAATATTAGTCTATAAATATCGCTTTATTGCAATCTCAACACATTTAAAAATACAAAAAAAAAAATCATAACTGGACCCGTTTTGGACCCGGATCCGGTACTGGATCCGCAGTATCCGTGGATCCGGATCTGGGTCTTGCAAAACAGGACCCGCTGATCCGGGTCCGGATCTGGATCCTGTTCTAGAAAACGGATATGGATCCGGGTCCACCTAGACCCGGTCCAGATCCGACCCGTTGCCATCCCTAGCTGCAACAAGTGCAGCATGTGAAGCAGTCTGACTCAGAAGAATATTGATCGATCTACTGAGAGCTGTTCAAAACAAACCCGACCCGGAATCGAAAATTATCCGACCCGAAAAAATGTAAGTTTATTAGGTTTACCGAACCGCAATTATCCGAACCGATACTTCACTCGAACCGTTTGATAACCGAAAAGGGCAAAATCGAACTCGAACTGCAACCGAATTTTATAATCGACATATAAACCTTAACCGATGTTACCCGAACTGAACAATGATCGACCCGAGTCAAATCCGACCCGAATTATGCACGTAACCGAATGTAACCTGACTAAAACCGATTAAGATCGAACTGTTTTTAACCCGAACTAATACAAACCCGATCGATTATTAATCGAACTGTTTTTAACCCGAACTGATACAAACCCGAACCAATTGTAAATCGAATTGTTATAAATCCGAATCAAATTTTCACCTAATTTTAGCAAATTAAGTCCAATTTCAGTTTTCTAATAATAAGGAAAAAGGAAGAACACAAGTTCTATACAGAAGAGACTGCATACAGAAAATATATATATATATATATATATATATATATATATATATATATATATATATATATATATATATATATATATATATATATATATATATATATATATATATATATATATATATATATACATATATATATATATATATATATATATATATATATATATATATATATATACATATATATATATATATATATATATACATATATATATATATATACATATATATATATATATATACATATATATATATATATATATATATATATATATATATATACAAAAATATATATATATATATATATATATATATATATATATATATATATATATATATATATATATATATATATATATATATATAAACTAATTGAAATAAATTGATATGCCTATTAGGGCCGGCAAAAGCTGACCCGACTTGCTAACCTGATCTGAAACCGATTCGAAATTAGCGGGTTTGGGTTTAGATTTTTGACCTAATTAATTAAATGGGTCAACCCGACTTGATCTGTTTATTAAATGGGTTAGGTTCAGGCTGAATATTCAAACCCGAAAAAAACCTGTTTAACCCATTTATTAAATTTAAGATGGATCACATTTGCCAAATACTTCGTAAAACTAAGATAATACCAATTACCATGTATTGAGGGATTTGTCAGCTGAAGATGACTTTCAATAAGAAAGGAAGTTGTCCCACATCGGCTAAGGGATTTGTCAGCTGAAGATGACTTTCAATAACAAAGGAAGTTGTCCCACATCGGCTATGAAAGATACTAATAAAAGAAAAATCCTTTAAATCACTTCCACAGATCTCATACCAACTTACGCAGCCACGCCGTGAGCACAAAGTGAACTATTCTTTCGCCTTTTACTAAAGAAAACCGTGTACTCGCTGCATTAAGTGGCATATGTTTATTTTTGGAGGAAGCCTTTAATTAAGGTTAAATGGGTCAAATGACCTGAAATATATGAATTTAATGACCTAAAAAAAAGTAGGTTAAATGGGTCATTAGCAGGTTGATCCGATCTGCTACAGATCAGGTCGGGGATTCAATTTTTGACCCATTAATATATGATCCGAACTTGAAAATGACCCAACCTGACCTGTTTGACACCCATATCTGCTATATCTGATAAAACAATCGGTAATTATTTTTTTTAAGTAAATGAGTATACATCAATTAAAAACCTGACTATTAACTTATTTCGATATTGACCCGATCAATAGTTATCCGTAACCGATAACTACTCGAAAAATAAAGCTCGAACCCGATCTGTACCCGAATAAACCGAACCAATTAGTAATCGATGACAACCCGAGACCGATTGACACTCGACACGAACTTCAACCGACACCGAACTGATGCTAACCCGATAGCTTGAATAACCGATCTCTAATGGAACCGTGAGTAACCGACTCGACCCGAGTGTGACCCGTTGTAACACACAACCGAAAACTATCCGATCCGAAATGTAACCGAACCGAATAACACCCGTCCGAAACCGAGCCGATCAACCGAATGAACACCTCTAGATCTACAACATAAGCAAGAAACACCAACTACAATATTCTGCGACAACGTGTCAACAATAGCAATGACGAAAAATCCAGTGTTACATAGTAAATCAAAACACATCGAGATAGGACATCACTACATTAGTGAGTTGGTAGATAAGAAAGAGATCGAACTAAAGTTTTGCAAGATGGGGGAACAGTTCGTAGACATTTTCACAAAACCCATATCAACTGATAGATATCGAGTTCAGAAAACAACTCAGAGTTCAAGATTTTTTAGATTAGGGGAGTGTTAAAATAATCTAGAAAAATCTAAGATTTTAAAAATATTAAACATAAAAATATCTAAACTAAAGAATTAAAAAATAAATTATCTAAGATATTATAATAGAAGTTCCTAGAAACAAGTAATTAAAAAAATAAAAATATCTAAGATATTATAATAAAAGTTCCTAGAAAAAAGTAAGCTTGATCACTATAAATACCCAATAATGTAATTAATTTTTGACAATGAATAAAAATAAATATTTTACATATTTGCTCACCTCTCTTCAAATAAATCAATTTATATTTTTCTATCTAAATTTTCTTGCAAATAGTACATTATTGAAAAGATCTTTAAGCCTAGTTTAGCTTTTGCGCATTGCTGATTAAGTTCAAGTAATTTTTCTTTGAAATTTCACGAAGTGTAGGTGGGAATTGGGATCCTCGCTCTGGTATTTACCAACTTTCTATTCGCAAAATTTTTTAAGTACCAAAACCAAGGTAATACCCATGTTTGAGTATTAAGATACCCATCTAAGTATTTTAGCTTTTGCACCCGTTCTTCTTTTCTTCATAGTCATTAAAAACTTTCCAAGCGCAACTTAAAATAAGGGAAAATACATTTCAAAAATATATTGATATCAAGGGGAATTATCATTCCTAGGTCCAAATTCCATGGTTGGCTGGCCATTCAATACTGTCTGCCTACTGCGGCAAGGTTAGATAAATGGGGCGTTTCAAGTCAATATTCTGTTTGTATGATGTCCAACCTTGTGCAGGAGATCAGGAAATTGATTTTAGATTGTCAAGGCATACTCTGTTGGTTTGTTTAGTTGGCGGTATTAAATGATGCAAATAATAATTAGCGTAATTTCAGAAGGAAAATCTCTAAGTTTAGTAGTCATGTTTATCTGTTTCAATCATTTTATTTTCTTGACAAAATTCATTCTAGTACATTACTATTTAAAAACTTACACTACAAATTATTCTCATTACCACCATTTACTATGCTACAGGATACTTTGCAATTCAGCCAATAATTGAATTTAGGTCTCTTGCACTCTAAAAGATACTTATTTTGGAAAAATAACCTACATGTGATCCCGCATCGAAAGAGGTTGACTAACACATAAGCTTGATGGATTACTGCTCCTATTACCAATTGGTTTTAGGATGAAACCTTATCGAGTTTGTGTGCAATCAACTCTCATCTTATGCAGGTCTTGTTGTGTACAAGCTAAATAACATATATATTAGCTTACTAGTGGATAAATGCATCATATTGTCACAAGGCTTTGGTCTATGTTTCTTGAGGATAATAATCATGATTTCAGAAAAAATGGACACAAACCATAAATAACCACACAATTAACTGAAACTGAAACACAACATCTCGCAGGCCAACAAGTATGATCTAAAACTTGATCATGCAAATTTCCAGTTGAAACCTCCATAGTCTCCCATACAGTATCTCTGTATTCGTGACCGTCACAAAGTCGTACAAAAACAACAGTTATTCCAGCAGCCAAATCATCGATAGTAGATGAATAAGTAATGCTTGCATGTTTCATGATCCCCTTCGACCTTCGCACAATACAATATGGTAACCATGCCTGAGGAATCGTAATCAGGGCCAAGTTTGAGCAAGTGAAACAAAGTTAAAAAAATCTAGAGATGGATCCCACTAAAGAGCAAGTTTGAGATGATTACGTAGATTTAAAAGGCGCACTGGTGGCTCCTATAGCAGTGTTGAATGCAACCTCCTGAAACGGGCCAGCCATCTTTCCTCGTGGGAACCATCCAAGGTCTCCTCCCTTTTTCCCGGAAGGACATTCGGAGTATTGAGCAGCCAACTGAAAACGGAAAAACAATAGTACGTGTCTAAGTAGCACATTGAGACTAAATGAGAAGATGTACATTTGAGACCTTTAATACTAATAAAATCGAGATAAATGCTTGCAGCGGGAGAATACAGCAGTTTTTAGCTCGGCAAAATGGTTATTGTCTTATTGATGAATAGTAACTTTCGTCTGGTGTGTCGGATAACCCTATGTCATATGGGCATTATGTATACGTGAGGAAATCTAGGGCCGTGGCCTTAGAGGTTCCAGTAAGTTCTCCTCACCCACATCACTCACAGACAAGAGTAAATCAGCATAATGGCACTTTTGAAACTCCCCAAAGTCCGAAATTACTTGCTAACCCAATCCCCGGATCAAACAGTTTTCCTCAAACCACATTTCTCATGTAAATGTAAATATCATTACCCTCGATTATTGATGATCAGTTTAGCTAAAATCTTAATCATGATGACTATGATTATGAGGTCAGCCTCATCAGCTCATCCTTACCAAAAAGTTGCTTTAATAAAGTTGGAATGGGTAGTGGGTACAGAGAAACTGGGGGTAGGAAGATATAGAAAAAGAAGGGTGGTCCTTTAATTATTTTCATTTTAGGCGATGAGATATACTCATGAGGACAACTCAAATGGAATTTGGGGCAAACTCAAGATGAAGGAGAGTTAGGAATAAATCTTCTGCAAAATGTCACCACATAGATCATTCAAATTGACAAATGGTTTCACGATTTTGCCTTGTAATGTTTGCTTAAAATTTAGAAGCTGACTTTGTAACATCCTGACCTCGTCCTAATCAATGACACTACTCATGATGGTTGTATATCGTCTTCACAAACCAAGACAAGCCTTTTCCGGTGAACTTTGTCTTCACTCGTGCACAATTTGATAACTTATCATGTGGTTATCCATCCTAAGACTACTTCATACTGAAACGCTTGACCGTGGAGTTTTGTACATATTAGCTACTTGGAAAAGATGTAACTTGTTGATATGAATAATAGTTACCAATCCTTTTAAAGCACCCACTTTCTTTTCTTGATTTCAACATAGAGTATTGCAGAATTAAGTAAGAGTTACCCATATCTAGACCTAAAACATCTCAATTCATAATTGTGCTTCAACCGCAAATCCCTTAGTTTTTAAACGGTGCAAGATGAAATGGCTGTCCTAGGCTCAAAAGTAAAGTGCAACGCAAAGGTGCTTTAGTTTTTTAGCACGCCTCGAATGATGGCCTTGAAAATTCGCTTGTCCGACTCCTGAGGCAAACTTTGAAATCAAGACTAGTCTTTAATGAAAAAAACACTCCTTACAACTAAATGACTAAAAGTATGATAGAATTCCTAGAGAAAAAAAGTCTTTGAACATTGTTGCTTTACAATTAATTTGACACTCCGAGTCTCCAACAGCATTCCCCACTTCCAACCCACAATAACCACTTCCTTGGCGTATGACCTTACTGTTGTACTATGGTCTACTAATTGCCCCATTGTTCCCTGCAGCTACTTGCAACTTACATAAGCTATAGCAATATTATCATGATAAATGACAAAGCTTTGTTATATTCAAATATACCTTTCCAAACTCCGCTGGTGGGACCTTATCTCCACTGTCGAGCCAACCTTCTTGCAATTTCTGGTATACCTCGTTAATTTTCCCTTGTTTCTCACACAATATATGCCTCGCTGGATAACATGAACCAAAAGCGAGAGATCAGTAACAATGTAAACAATATCACATACATAACGAGAGGAAATCAAATTGGGAGGAAGGATGTAGCCTACCTTTCACAAAAGAGCAAGTACCTAGCTTATCTCCTTTCCCGCTACCCTTAGAAGCGCCCTCATCACTAGCACCCGCTGCTTGTTTCCCCTTACCTTTTGCAGCAGGCTCCTTTTTCTTTGAATCTTTGCCCATCACAGAGAATCTAATGGTAAAAACAACAAATGTATCTCATTCAAACATATCACAAACCTTTTTCTTTTATCAGCATTAATTGATTCCTATTTCGTAACCCTCACTTTTACGACTCATTTATGATTTATGATTCATAAAATAAAAAAGCAAAGGGTAACAACTAACAACAACGCCAAATGTGATCATGTCAGAAAACATCTCCCAATAGTGCCTCGACATTCTTTGGACAACTTCCACCTTGAAGAATGCAAATGTTACAAAAACCATATCATTTCCCCCCTATTGGTCGGCTTCTCAGATTTAAGCTAGATAAAGTCCAAACTCCATACACAGATGAAAAACAATCACATTATCAAATAGAGTTGCTTCTAAATCAAGTAGCTAGAAATGCTGAAGCTTAACACACACAAAATCAAGCTGAATATGCATATTGGTCAATAGTTATTAGAGCATCATAATCATTCTAGATGAAGTACATGTTGCTCAAAGCTAGCACACACATCAAGCTTTACTATTCTCCATTATCTCAATTATCAATCATTCTTGATGAAGTACATGTCACCCACTAATCCCTAATCCCTAATCCCACCTATTGCCTAATCCCTAATCCCTACCCACTAATCTAATGCTAATCCCTGCTATTCCCCATTATCTCAATCATTAAACTTCACAATAAAAACAATCCCTAATTCCTAATCCCTACCCAGAATTACCCAGTTTTCCAATACGAGAAATTCAATGAATTATCACTTCACTCCTTCAAAAATAAAATAAAAAACAGCACATATATTTGCGAAATTCTAACATTTTTTGCTATATTAGAACAATCAGAAATAAACCCATAAAAAATTGAAGCTTTGTCACAATCGAATCATCAGCAACACATGATTGCAAAAACAAAAGCAGAATCTGATAAATTGTTAAAGTAATTAATTGTTTAATTTATGTTAAATAGTAGCTCCTCCGAATGAGAGGAAGGGATTAGATTATAATGGTATGCTTGAGAAAGATGTTCCGAAGAACAGTAAATACGAATTATTTAAACCTCTAGAGACGAAACGGAGAACATATTATAAAATTAACTTATCTGAGAATAACCCATTAAAATTAAAGCATACCCAAGTCAAAATTCACAAGTCACAAGACAAATAATTGAGCAGAGAAGTCGAACCTTTACAATAAATTGGAAGGAAAGCTGGGAAGAGATGACTGAGAAATCAGCTTATCGTGCTTGCAGAATCTAAGGAAGTAGCCTTGAATACACCAACTCACCAAGAGGATCAAAATACATGGTTCTCTCGTAGTTGCTTTGCCCATATACTTATTTAATAGCAGGTAATTCATTAAAAAAAAAAAAGAATTAAAAATTAATGTAAAATTGAAGAAAAATTTAAAAAATTTACATAAAAATATTGAATAACTAAAAAAATTAGAAATTTTTTACATATTTTTTAAATATTTTTTTCGACATTTTATTTTAATTTATCTCTTTATTAAAAAAAACTTGTTATAGCAAGTTATTTGGTTACCGAATTTAATCAACTTGTGTATTTTTTTCTCATCTCTCTTGCGCAATAAAGAGCATTACCACATCCCATTCAATATGTAATTGCTTTAATCGCTTTAATCAGATGTAGTTGCATTTCAATTGCTAAAACATAATGAAATTTTACCGGCTGAAATCAGTATGTGAACGTTAATATATAGTCTGCTCCTCCTTAATCAGTTGTGATGCTTGATTTCATAAGTTGTTATTTTTGTAATCTACAAGTTGTTATTTTGTTAAAAGGTTGATATTATAACTAACCTTAATTTTATTCCTCTTCTGTTCTTCCTCTTCAATATATATAAAGAGGTTGTTAAGATGTAGAATTTGCATTACTTCTATTACATTTCAAGAATATTACTCCCTCCTATTCGGAGTCCTATCTGACTTTTTACGGATTTTAAGGAAAGTCAAAAGTGGACCCTAAGGGTAGGAAAGAGGGTGGTATTATGGGTTTTTTAATGTAAGGGATGAAAATTAGTATGGGTAATAGAGGGTATAATTGAAAATAGAATAAAGCTTCTAAGGGCATAAAATTCAAAAACCCATACCAAAAATAAAAATGGGACAATTAAGATGACTTGACCATAAAAAAATGGGACACATAAGCTGAATAGGAGGGAGTATATCATTTTTTTCTTTTCCTCCACATTTTTTCTAAGTGTTTTGTAACAGTTATTCTAAAAAAAAAAAAAAAAAAAAAAAAAAAAAAAAAAAAAAACAGTAGCAAAAAACAATATATAATTACAATCTAATGTTCAGCTATATATTTGAAATCAGTATGTATTTTTTTCAAAAAAAAAAAAAAAAAAAAAAAAACGGTACCATTCTGAAATTAACCATTCTGATGCTCAGCTATTGTTAGCATTTTGAACTAAAATTAGTAGCAAGCTAAACACATTATGTAACTAAAAATAGCATTTTGAAATCAATATATAATTGCTCAAAAAAACATTATGAAAATCAAGTTCTTCAATGGAGGTTCTCTTCAATGGTGAATTTGGTAGGAGTGAGTAAATTAATATCATGATATGAAACTGAAAAGGGTAAAGAAATAAGGGAGTATGTAATCAGTAAATATAAATAAAAATGTATGAAAAAAAAAAGGAAACTTTATTTAAATTTACAAATAGGTAGTAGGTGAAGAAATAATAGTCCGGGTTAAATGATATAATACATGAAATTATTCATGATTAATTGATAATTAGGATTATTATAGGAAAATCGAAAAAAAATTGAATTATTTTGGGCAATTTTCCTTTATTTTATGTGTGGTTATGAGTTATGACTCATGAATCATCATTTAAGTCAAGATATTAGGAGATTTTAATTTGAGAAGCATAATTTTTTTGAAAAAAAAATATATGTTTTTGATAAGTATTTGTTTTTTGTTTTTTGTTTTATTTTGAGTCACTTAGCAAAGAAGTTTTGTCCCACATGGTTTTTTTTACTTGTTAAGGTATCCATGAGATGATTTTAATTGGAGATAATAGAGATATTGTACACCATTCCGAAATCTGGTCTCTTGCCTCTTTTCGGTGGATAAATGCATCGATGTCGTCATGTCGTATGCCTTTGTTCGATGTTTGCTGCCGAAAATTATCATGATCGCAGACAGATGAACAAAAACCAGAATTAATCACACAATTTATCACAACTCGATTACGATAAATCTAGTTGTAAATTTCCATGGTCTACAATAGGGTATCCATCACACAGTTGTACAAGTAAAACAGTTATTCCAGCAGCATAATCGTCGTAGTAGATGAATCGGTTATGTTGACATTTTTATTAGTTCCTCCGACCTTCGCACAATATTATAACGCCTAAATATCAGTCAAAACCATAAGATATCCCTTGATATAGCTCAAAACACAGATTTTTTGACACTCCAATTGCATACCCTTTCTTTTCCCCTTCCCCTTCCCCTTCCCCTTCCTTTCCGCGGATTGCATTGTCTCAGCATACTACCTCAATGTGATAGTGTGGTCTACAACTCGCCACGTTGTTTCCCAAAGTTACATAATTGTGTCAATATAATCATGTAAAATGACAAGCCACATTAGAAAAAAAAATAGATTGTACAAGTTGAGAACTGAGGAGAACTATGAAATCTTGGGCAGTTCATTCAATTATACCTTTCCAAACTCAGCTGGTGGGACCTTATCCCCAGTGTCAAGCCAACCTTCTTGCAGTTTTTGGTATACCTCGTTAATTTTCCCTTGTTTCTCGCACAATATATGCCTCGCTGGATTACATAAATCAAAAGGGAGATATCAGTAACATTAAAAACAACATTGCATTCATAGCAAGAGAAAAGCTAATGCCGAGAGGATGTAGCCTACCTTTGACAAAATTGCAAGTTCCAAGCTTATCTCCTTTTCCACCACCCTTATCCTTTGAACCGCCCTCATCACTAGCACCCGCGGCTTGTTTTCCCTTGCCTTTTGCGGCAGGCTCCTTTTTCTTCGAGTCTTTACCCATAACTGAGAACATATTCGTCAAAACAAATGAATCTCATTCAGACATATTACAGAGCTTTCACTACTCTGACAATCAATCCCGATGGGAAATTCTTATAACTAAATTTGAAAATTACGCTACATAAAGAGAAAAATTTGTCTATTCAGACTCATGACAGTAAAGCATAAAGTAATAACGACATTAATTGCGATTTTATCCAAAAAAATTTTCTAATTTTGCTTGAACATTCTTAATAAAACTTCCATTTGGAAAGATGCGCTGTTAAAGCGACCATATCATTTCCTCATGTTTATCAGCTACTCAGCTTAAAGCAAGATGAATTCCAAACTCCAAAGTCCAAACTTAAAGAATAACAATAACAATAGCACTGCGAAAGAGAGTCGCTCTTACAATAAGTAGCTGGAAATGCTGAATTTCACACAAAACAAAATCCAGCACATGTATTTTATTAATTGGGTCAGAAATCTAAACCCAAACCCACTAGTTTCGGGTCGGTTTCAGACTAAATTAGCAGGTCGGGTCAGCTTTGCCAGCCCTGATATTAGTGGATATTCATTTAAGCATCAAGATAATTTGAGATGAAATACATGATTATTAAAGCTACACAAACTTAGTTTAATTATCCTCCAATTATCTCAATCTCCTTGACATCTAAGTGACTAAATCACGACACTAATCCTTCTCAATCAATCAGGACATATCATTCTTCAAAGAGCCAAAAATTTAGCAATTGCCTAATGTATCGGCAATAAAATAGAAGATTAATATGATGTTTGGTTAAATTTTTGGGAAGGAAAGGAAGGGGATGAGAAATGCAATCACCCAATTCACCTCCCCTTCCTTTCCCTCCATTTCCTCCTATCCAAACATTGTATAAAGGTCTTATGCACTAAATTTAATAACAAAACAACCCTTACCCAGAAACACTCAGTTCCCAATAAGAAACCTTCAAAAACTTATCACTGCAATCAACAAAAATGCGAAAATTTCAATCCAAAAGATTGGGTCTAATTCATGAACCAATAGAAATTGTTACTGTAATCAATAATTTAAGTACAGCAATTATATCTGCAAAAGTTCTAGCATTCCTTGCTATATTCAAAAGAATCAGAACTACACCCATCAAAACTGGCGGCTTTCTCATCATCAGCAAATAAGGATTGGCGAAAACACAAAGAATTTGACCAAGTAGATAAGACGAATTAGGTCAAGCAATCAGAAAATTGTTTGAATTATGTTAAATAGGAGTATAAAATAATGGAAGAGCGGTGAATAAAAATCAATTAAACATATAGAGAGAAAGCAAGCACGTGAATTGAAAAGGAACCCTAAAAATCGAACATACACGAATCAGAAAAATGGTGCAAACAAAGAAATAAAAGGTTAAAAGACAAAAAATAAAGCAGAAAGATAAAACCTTTACGATGAATTCGAAGGAAAACCAGGAAGAGATGACTGAGAAAGCAGCTGTTCAGACTTCTGGTTCTGCTTGCTTATTCTTTTAGTGCTGCTCTTAAAAAAACGAGGAGTAAAATATGTCACAATATCGGTTTGGGCAAGTAGGATACTAAATTTAATTCTAAATACTCCCTCTCTCCTTTTTTAATCTTTTACTTTGGATTTTTCACACATATTAAGAAATATATAATCTTTGGGTTGTAGTGGATATTATTTTAATTAAATAGTAGTGTGAAGTAATGATTGTATTGGAAGTATGAGGTTGTATTGGGTATTATTTTAATTAAATAGTAGTGTGAAGTAATGATTATATTGAAAGTATGAGAGAGAAAATAATTATAAATAAAAGAAAAGGGTACATTAAAAGAAAAGTGGGGATTTTAAGGGGTAAAACTGAGATAAAAACTTTCTAAAAATAAAAAGTATTCTAAAGTGGAAGAATTTTTGAAACTACCCGTTATAATAATGTGGAAAATCAAAAAGATCGGAGGGAGTATCTATTAGTGGATCAAGTATGGAGCTCGTGAATATATAAAAATTTGTGAATATTTTTAGGTTTTTTTAGATTACATGTGAAAACTAAAAGTGAAAAGGAGTTTATGAGTCTTTTTAAAATAATTACTTCTAATATATAAAATTTAAATAAATTTACATAAATATAATAAAATAAGCGGGTAGACAAACTTATCTGCGGATAATTTATTTTGTCGCTATCCGTCCAATAATATTTATTGGGTGAGCTTGCCTGCACATACTTTGAACTTTTTTCTGAAAATATTGTCCAAGCTCATCCTTTTTTTTAGTTGTATGGCTGAGCATGACGGACAATCCGCCAATAATTAACTCTAGTATAAATTGAATAGATCGAAGGTATGATTGAATGACTATTTTTGGGTGGCTTTTGGCTTTTTAATTGGTTAAATAGTAAAAGAAAAAAATAACTTTGACAAATGAGTGAATGACTAGTATATTGAAAAATAAATTTTTAAGCAAAAATAAAAAACTGAGTAACTCTTCCATTAATTTTAAAATAAAACAATTGATTTAACAATTAGCAAATCAGTCAATATTTTTAATTGGTCAAAAAAGTCAATCGCACCACGTAACTACAATTTGTCAAATTGACTCCAAAATTTTTTTCTTTAATTTTGCATAAATTTGATAAATTGATATCTCTTTCTAAAGAATATTATAAATACACAAAGATGATATAAGATAAAGCACATTAGGTGGGTGAGCACCAAAGTCGGGGCAAAAAAGATTAGCTCAAATATAAACTATGATGATTATGTTAGAAAATAACTTATATATAATCTCATATCAAAAAATTAAAATGAGGTTGATTAGCATATATTTTTTATGAACTATTTCTTCAATTACCAATTAATTTTTAATATAATTTTTTCGGATTTTGTACAGAATGCAGTAAAGAGGTGTTTCCTTCACAAATTTGCAACCCAACTCATGATCAGAAAAAACAATTCTTCTAAGAACATGCTTTACTCATCCCGTAATTAAAATATGTGGAACAATGAAAAAGGCTATTTTTGAATTTGATAAGAATTTTAGGGTTGTAAATTGTGATACATACTTGATGAGTTAAATATGTGGCTTTTTATTATTTTAAAAATATATTATAGATTAAATCCAACAATTACAAAATCTATAGACAAAGGAACAATGAATAAGGAACTTTGGGCCAACACATATTGTGTTTCTTTACATGGGCCTTGTTGTCAAAGCTGGCTTTCATCAATAAGTATATGGAAATTGGAAACACATATTGTCAAAATAATTCCTTCGCTTAAGACACCGTCTTTCGGTGAGACAACCTCAAAATAAAGATTTCATACTCATATTTTGTATTAATTGGGCTATTTAACTCATATATGAAATACGTCTCATATAACAATTTGGTTTTCCAAATTATACGGTCTTAGGGTGAGACCGTTATTATTGGTTGACCCAATGTACAATTGCATTGTTAAAGTGATTACTCATGACATATAATTTCGATTTCAAATTGTGTTTAAACAATTAAAGGTTATAAGTAATAATTTGGCATGTTTGGTTATCGGTACTAAAATTGTTGAATGGTAATGAAAAGTTAGTGTAATTTTGGTAGAAATATTTCTTGACAAGTTTAATGATCATTGTTACACATCCTTCAACAATATTTTTTTCTTCACAAAATTCATTCCAATGCATTACCATTTAAACATATGGTATTGGGTGGTAATGAAAACTTGTGAAGAAAAAAACTTTTTTATGAATAAATTTTCATTACCATGGGAATGACAAATCTTGAAAATTCACACTATAAATCATTCATATTCCTACTATTTACTATTTAGTATCGATTATCAAACGGGCCGTTAGGTGTTTAATTACAATTTAAAATCGTAAACTTTATCTCATGCTGATTTTTCATATCATAGACTCGAATAGAAAGTTATAATCTCAAAATATGTAATTTATCAAGTTAACCTTCAACTATCGGGCCAAACCATAATTCTATTCATCCAACCATTCAGGATTGCCACAAATTGAACGTACTTAAAAAAGTTGCACCATGTAAAAGATATACCAATATACCATACACTTAACAAAACTAATAAAGTAGATCGAATTTAATTAAGAGTAAAAATAGGTGAAGAGTTTGATATTAAACACAAATATTTTTTGATAAAGGAAATATCAAACATTGTTCCATGTGACATATACAAAATCGATCATAAGAAATTTTTTGTGGTATTCCTTGTTAGACTTGATTTTTCATATTTGGCAAATTCAACTATCTAATTTCCAACAAAAAACTAAAATAATAAGCACCTTTCTCATCGTGTTTCCACAACCTTATTTAAATATTTCACTTTATTCATAATTGTTATAAATAAATATAAAAAAAATAAATATTACAAAAAAAAATTAACATGGTTAATCAGCTAATTAAAATTTTATATATTTTTTGAAAATTAATTTATATTCTTATTAACAAATGCGTCAAAAGTGTTCATTTGGCGATCCTTAATAGAAAATCAATCTACTATCTCATGTTTTATACTTTAGACCAAAATGAATTAAGCCACTTATTAAGTCTCAAACTTATATCAATTGATCTCCAATCAAACCAATTTTCAATATTAAATTGTTGTATGAGACGAGTAAGAGATGCATTTTATATATGGATTAAATAGTGCATATAATACATATTATGAGCTAAAATATGAGTTTTTTGTTTGAAGTCGTCTGACCGAGACATATTATTTGCTCTAGAATAATAGAGAAGAAGGTCCACATATAGCCCATTAGCACCCTAAGAAAATGACATACATACATACATAATCCATATTTAATTTAATCAAATAATGTTAATCACTCACTATATAATTGATATATACATTTTTATTTAAATTCATTCTATTTTGTATTGTTTTTAATTATAATAAAAAAATGGCTTTCTATATTTATCGATGGTCCCCTTTCTATGGAGCTGACACTTGGGGTTGTTCATCCCATTGTTTTCCAGGTATATGTTGCTGTGTAGCTACAGCAACATGCTTGACCTAATTGGAATATAATCTTTTTGTTGATTATGATAGCCATATTTTTACTTGTTTGCTGACTTTTTTTCAGTGGGTTTTGGCTGTTTTCTTCATTTTAGTCACTAAGTAATTAAAACTTGTTATTTGTAACAAAATTTTCAATTAAAAAATTCATAATAAGTAATTTCTAAGATCTGATTATTTTTAGAATCGGGTCTGATTTTTATTAAATTATATTATTAAAATTATATTGTTTTTATTAGTATATATTATATTGGGTTAGTTAGCCCATCTTCCTAAGTTTATATATATATATATATATATATATATATATATATATATATATATATATATATATATATATATATATATATTCAATTTGTCAATAAGAAAAACAAGGGAAAAATATTATTTCCACATGGTACCAAAGCCTACATTAATTTTTCTTTTTCACAATTTTTTTTGACAGTTAAAAATATTATTCAACACATATGCAATCACACATTTTTTCATGGAAAAACCTAAGTTAGATTCTCGTTGCTTTTTTTTCGGTTTACCCTATGACCTATATCATAAAGAAAAAGAAGATGTACGTGGTTGATTCAATTTACACTTGTGTATTTATTTTTTGAGTTGTGTTGTTAGAGTATATAACATGTCAAGGAACCAACTCAACCATAAGCTTTTGGTTGAGTTGGTCTCTTGACATGGTATCAGAGCCAACGTGAGAGGTCAGGGGTTCGAATCTCAACCACTCCTCATTTAAAGTGGAATATTCAGCGCCTATGCGCATCCACACTTCTAGCCCAATGGGGTCTCGTGTGAGGGGGCGTGTTAGAGTATATAACATATCTTGGGGCCTCAACCATCAGCTTAAGCTTTTGGTTGAGTTGGTTCCTTGACATGTGTACTTTACTTAATCCTGCATTTTACCTTTTTCAATAGTGTATTTTGATATTGATATGTATTTTGTCTACTTATGTGATGAAGCTAAATCATTCAAATCTTATTGATTCTACTACACGTAAGTTTTGTTTGAATTTTTTTGTTTGAGAAATAGGAGTAAGATGAGATATTTCCTATATTTTTGTAAATTAGGAGAAATGAAAATTAAATATGGTTGAAAGAAAGGGAAGAAGAAGACAAAAAATAACACGTAAATAAAATTTGTAAATGAGGAAAAGAAAGAGTGATCGGATTAGATGAGGAAATAAAATGTAAATTTAATAATTGTTATTATAAAAATATATAAACAATTTTATAATGATATTGTTGAAGCCTAGCAGATTTACAAGGATAGTTAGTGATATTAATATTAATAATACACAATTACACAAGTATATACTGGTATTATGAAAGGAAGAATTAAATCAAATATATTAAACATTTACGGTCCATTTGTAATCAGTATTAAATAGTGGAATAATAATGAAAAGTTAGAGTAATTTTAGTAGTTTAATGGTCATGCTCATTTACCTTCACAATATCATTTTCATCATAAAATTCATTTATGCATTGCTATTTAAAATTGTGGTATTAAGTGGTAATGAAAATGTGAACAAAAAAAATTTTATCACCATTAAAATGACATAATACATATTATGAAAATTTACTTTATAAATCATTTCTATTACCACCAATCGATAACCAAATGGGTTGTTAGAGTATAGCTTTGTGAATCCATATAACTTTATATTTCATGAGTTGTGATATTTGATTTTGGAACAATAAATAATTAATAGTTGGTAGCTGATTCAAGTTGATCAAATTAATCAACTGATTTTATGGAACAATTTATTCAAAAACAAAACATATTTCAAACTAGTTATCTCAAAACACTAGCATTAAATTTGATACTCAATCATATATTTGAATCAAAATAGATTAAATTATTTATCCAATAAATTAATAAATTATTTTACCAAACAACTTTACTTTTTAGTGAATATGTCTTATGAAGATCAATCATAATCCCATATTTTTTGTCTCACCTAAATTTGGTGAGAGAACTTAAGCTTCATTTTCAAATTAAAACAGTTCATTGACTTGCCAAATAATATGTTTCATTTATTGAAAATAAGTGCTTAACAGACACAAGTAAAAGATATTAGGTATTGCACGAGTGCACCGATTTTATTTTGGAATATATCCAAGCCAAAATTTGACCAATTATAGTGGAATATATCAAGGCAACATTTGACCTAAAAAAAGTTGTTAGATTTACACAATTCATCAATAGCACATCAGTAGATAATTAGATTTTATTTTAATTAGATTAAAATTTTCTTTTTTAAGGTTTAAAATTCAATTTTTATTAAGTGTTTTCCTTCTCTTAACATACCCCGTAATTGTTATGATTAGTGTGACTTGAGTGCACAATTAAAATGTGTATTCATATGTGTGACTCTTGGTTTGTGGAATCCAAAAGAGTGTAATTATGTGGAGAGTATTCATGGGAATTATTGGTGTTAATGAAGATTAATGAAGAATTAGAAAGGTTTGGATTTATGGTAGCTCGATCAGAATTCTGACAGAGAAAGCAGAAAGGTCGCTCGACCTACCCGCTCGACCGAGCGAGCCATATTGGTAGGTCGAGCGGTCAGACAGAATGCTCCAGAATGCTACTGATGCTCGCTCGACCGAGCGAGCTCTCTGTTTCGGTCGAGCGGATCCTCTGATGTGCATGGGATGCTGATTTTCGACCTTTCAAGTCCTTGGAGTTATTTCATATTATTCATTACTCTATATTAACTATGTATTCAAGTGAGCTATTGACATTCATGTACCTAGTACTATATATAGAGCTCTCATGCTCACACATCAATAACATCCACAAAATACACCCCAAGCCAAACACTAGCCTATATCTCTTCTCTATTGTAATTCTCCATATTTGAGAGTTCTTTGAACTCCTTTGATAATATAAGAGATACTACACACCGGAGGACGTAGCCTAAGTTAGGTGAACCTCGTTAAATCTTCGTGTCGTTTTTTATTGCTTTACTCTCTCCTACAAACGTCGATATCATTGATAGCGTAATTTGTTTGTCACTAAACTTTATACACTCGATCTTGGCAATATTGGAGTTTGAAACACATTGTTCGAACTCTAATACATCGTCGTTCTCAATAATTAAAATTAAAAAAACACAAACAACTTTTTGAAAAATTTTATTCAAAGAGTGACATTCAACAATTTGGTTTTTCGTTAATATGAGTATAATATAATGCATATATTTCATTTGAAATTTAACTTCCTCCATTGTATTATTTACGGTGTACATTTTAATAGGATCTTGCAAACAAACGCTTTTAGGGCATTATTCAATTTTAATTAGTAAACTACAAAACTTTTAACTTTTAATTATATAAATATAAATATATCATCTAACATCGTATAAAATTTAAAATTTATCATCAAATAATATATTGGAATATTATATTATTTTCTTTTATTCTATTTCGTAATTTATTGTATGAAACCCTTTTTCCATTTTATTATTTGAGTCTTTCATCTTCTTTATCTTCATTTTTATTTTACTTCTATTTTGTTAACTTGATATTATATTTCTTCATTCCTACTAGCTAAGCCATGATATATATGTAAATATAAATTAGATGAATGAAAAAGTAATAATCTATAAAATCAAATTAGTTAGTAGCTCTTGTCGTTTTAGGTGAAAATGATGTATATTTTTCTAATATAATGCTATAAATGTAACATAGACTATATATCCTAATATTATTATTTTTTTTCTAATATTTGGATCATTTGATTTCCATAAGAAACAAATCATTGACAATAAAAAAAAGTTCAAATTTTGAAAAGAGTTTAGGCCAATTATAGTGCATAACTATGAGCACAAGAAAAGGTCATTTGGAATTTATGGAAAAGAAAAAGGGTGTGCAGTTGTGATGTACACCAACACTAAATCATTCATCAACTTAGAGAGTGCCAACAATTGCTTTAATTAACTGGCAATTTGAAAGAGTTATTTGAGTAACAAGTGTACTTTAAGATTAATTTGTCTTTTTTTTCAGGTAAATAATAACTCGTTTAAAAATGACCCGACTCAAAATCAAACTATTTTGAAAAACTTATAAAAAAGAAAAATTAGAAAATAAAGTGCATAAGAAATGAAAATTAACCACTATTATTGTGATTGCAATGGCAAAGCGTGTGTTCAAGTCCTTGTCCACTAGAGATGGTCATGGGTCCAAGACGCTATTGGATCCGCTTCTATTTTTAGAGTCTGAGTTTAATTCTTTTTGAGATCTAACGTACTTGGTTTCAGTTTTTGGTCCAAAAAGAATAAATTAGTTTGGTCTAGGATCTTTAGACCCAAACCCAGACCCAACCTAGACCCTATCTCTGGATCAATTTAAACACAAACATGCTAGACCAGTTTAAGACCCGCCAGACTCGCTCTAAACCTAGCTTATTACACAATCTAAAATCAATTGAAAATTTGTTCTAAATCTATTTTTATATTTATATTACTATATAGACTCAATATAAACTTATATACAACATTCTTATAGTTACAAATATAACTTTTAAAATGTCAGAAGTTTAAGTGTGAACATTAAATTAAGACCTATTTAAGATCTATTTAAGACCTTAGAACCGTCAAATCTAAAGAGTTCGTATCCGAGATTAAAATTTCCAGACCTTAAGAGTTTGAGTTCAAATATTAGTCCACCAAAAATTAGTGGGTTTAGATTCTGATCTAATACAATCCGACCAAGACTCAACTCATGATCATTCATTCATTCCTATTCTCCACTTATCCGTCCACGTGGGCAACTACTCATCTGAGAATCGTCCCCACATCAAAAGTCTTCTAGTGCACGTGGCCCAATTAATACGACACGGCCCAAGTCGCCTTCATTAGGCCCACCAGAGCTACCAAGTGGGACCCTACAAGATGTCAAAGCTGCTATTCTCATTGGTTTTTCCCAATTTTCTTACCTCACCATCATAACGACATGTGACAGCATGGCCTCTTCGTTTTTTTTGGCTGTTTTCCCACCTACTTTACCCGCAACATTGTGAATATTTAATAGTTTAAGTAAATAACCGCGTTGATAAATTATTTTTATGGGGAGCTTTAAGATTTTAATTTATTTTTTTTATTTTATTTATTTTATTGATATTTTTTTGTTTTTTTATGGTGATTTACAAATTATAATGATTGATTAGAAATTTTTAATGAATTTTTCGGTACATTTTGAAGATAGAAAATACTCTCAGCTTTCTAATGTTTTTCTCATTTAAAATATTTCATTTTGAAGAAAAATAAATTTAACTAAATTTTTTAACGATATAAAGTATAAAAGCTAAAATATATGTTCATGCGAGATCTCGTTAGATTCGTTTTAATATATACTTTTGATCATATTTTTTTACTCCCTCAGTCCCTCCTACTCACTTTAAATGTCTCATTTGGTTTTGGCACATTTGTCAATGCATGTTTTCAATCTTAAATATTTTTGATTGTGCTTGAATAAAAATTATAAAAAGTTGATCTTAATAAAATTAACAATAAAACGAATTAAACAAGATTCCACTTGACTATGTTTTAACTTATAGATTAAAAACAAAACACATAATAAAAGTGATGATGAACAGTATTGAAAACTCAAATGGGACATTTAAAGTGAATAAGAAGGAGTAAAGTTTTTCATGATACATATTTAGAGATATTAAGACTCAAAATTTGTTTTTAAAACTAAACAAAAAGTAAAAGTGAGAAATTAAAAAGAACATAGGGAGTACAAAGATAAAAAATAATGTTGTATCTTATTTGTCGCCATTTTTTTGTGTGATTTTCAAATTTTTTTTGAATATTCTAATTTTACCCTTTGCTACAAAAAAGTTTTTATGTTTTTCAATACAACAAACTTAAGGCTTGCTCATAGTAAACCCGACACATTTAATTTTCGAAAATATTTTAATTTTTTGTAGATTAAATTTTGATAATTTATTCAAGAAATAAAAATTAAAACTATTTTATTTTGAAAAAAGGCAAAGTCACATATATTATGCGATTTTGCCTAGGTGCATTTGCACAAAGTGTGCAACTCAACTGTATTCAGTCCCACATAACGTGCGATTGTATCTAGGTATAGTGGTACATTTTATGCGACTTGATCCTTTATAATTTTTTATTTATCGATTAAAAATTCAATACCTTTTAAGATAATATTAATAAAAAATTCTATGAATTAATTTTTTGCAATGGTATCGGATATTAAATAAGAAAAGGATTAATATTATGTGATTAAATAATATGAATTAAAAGTTTCCGGAACATTACTTGCAAAGTGGATATTTAAAGCTATATTCCATTTCTTAAAATAGTTAAATTGAAGAAAATTTAAGAAAATTTTTTATCTCTAACAATTTTAATGTTGAATTTACCTTTCATAATATTTCAATGTTGAAATCGAGTTTGTTTCGGTTAACGAAACGAGGAAGTGGAAGACACTTAAGATACCACAGGTGGAAGTGTTATCGGAAGCAGCGATTCGTAGGAGGAAGCGACCTGAATTCCTGCAACACAACACGTTAGCCTTGTCCGGGGGGTGATCTCCCGGAAAACCCCTCCGACGCTCAAGTTAGAACGTAAATCGGAAATTAATGAATGAACGATTATAGAATGAATGCAAGAAGAGATGTCGGGATTGAGATTGTTAGTGTTTGGGTAGGTTAATGAAGTGGAGTATGAGCAAGGATGCTTAAGAGGATTATTTTCAGATGATCCTTCCTTCTTGGTGGCTGCTCCTATTTATAATGATGGAAAGGAAGTTATTCCTGAGGAGGAGTGGATGATCATGGGAGTAATGGGCAGCAGCTGGTGGTTATGATGGAGAGTGGAAGATAGTGGGCAGTTATCTACCGTGGAAGAAGGATGATCAAAGAATGTGGGTGAGTGGGAAGTTGAGTCAAATAGGTGGTTATTATTCTGGAGGGAAATTAGGGTATTTGGAAGTGAGTAGCCCATGGGCCATTCAAGGAGGATGGGAAATTCAGAAAAAAGCCCATTGACCGAAAGTCAAGGTCAACACGAAAGGTCAAAGGGTATTTTAGTAATATGATGTTAATTATTAAATAAATTAATAAAAGAATAAATATTACCATAACATTTAGCCCCACGCATGAAGGATGATGTGATGAAATAGCCCCAACAATCGGAAACATCTTCCTTTATGCGGAAAAATACGTGTCCGTCGGAATTGATTTAGTGAAGAAACATGATCGTAGAGAATATTCGAAAGCCCCACGAGAATGAACACATACACAATCTGGCAAACCTTCTGATGGATTATGAAAATTGAGCTCGTAAGCTTCGAATCGACTGTCCATATGTCGAATTCCGAGTTGTAACGAAAAAGTTATGACATTTTCAAAGTGATCGTGCGAAACGCTCCGAGTTCAAGAAAAACGAATATGGCCAAATGAGCCGCGGCTTTGAAGCATGCCACGGAGTGGCCCCATCCCTCAATATCATTCAGCAGCAAAAAATGTAGTTGGGGAGGCTTGATCCTGCAACCTCAAGTATAGCAGTTTGCACTTGAGACCAACTGAGACAGCCCTACTATCATGTAGTAACTCAAGCCGTGGATTATATCATGCCGCGGAGTAGCTCCAGTCAGCAGCATAAATGTAAATAGGAGGAATTGGTCCTGCGACCTCCGAGATAGCGTGCAACACATGGAACCAACTGAGATAGCTATCTACTTGTGTAGCATATCGCGCGGATTTTTTATAAAATTGATGCTTCCAGCCTTAGTTTGTGCTATTTTAATGCCGCGGAAGCTCCAACACTTAGAATATTTTTGGAACAAGACCCCCCCAAGGGGGTCCGACTTTTCTACCACACGGATGAAATCACAATAATTTTTATTTTTTATTTTTTATTTATTATTATTATTTTTATTTTTTCTTTTTTACAGTATTACATACCGTGGAGTCTTAGGAGGATAATATGCCGCGGAACGAGTAAATCACGCGAGTTGATGACGCGGCTTAGATTTATACTTAGATTTTTAAACCTTCACTGAAGGACTTAGGGGAGTCCAACTTATAGACATCGCGGGACGATAAAAATACGTGAACAATTTTTTCTCGTCTTAACAAGCCCCTTATTCTTCTATGACCGGGGATGAGCACAAAGGTCTGTGTCTTCGATCATACGGACAATGCGAGAATTCTTCCATACTTAGAATTTTTACAAAATTATTAGGGGCACCTGGGAGTCCGACTTATCGACTCTACGGACACCTTCCATACTTCGAAAAATTATAAGGTGGTCATTCGATGGTTTGCAACAAGGAGGATGACGCGGCCTCATTAGTTTCCGCGGCTATCATGGGTGATGCGGCAAGAGAGCCGCCACGTCTACAAGTCGGACGGTGGAATGAGTGATCTCAGACTTGGGATTTTTTCCATGTTTTTCTTAGAGTGCAATTTAGGGTCCGACTTATCGATATCACGGGAGGATAAGAATACTTAGAATAATTTCTTGTCTCAGCGAGTCCTTCATATCTTCTACGCCGCGGAATGAATGTAAGGGTCCGCGTCTTCAATCATATGGTCGGCACGAGAATCCTTCCATACTTAGAATATTTCAAAAATGGTAGGGAGGACCTGGGGGTCCGACTTATCTATATCGCGGATTGATAAGAATGCTTCGAAAGATTGGAAGTTGCTCATATGACGCTAACGAGGATGACGCGGCCTTGTTGTATTCCGCGGCTATCTTGGATTACGCGGAATAAGGATTCTCCAGATTTATAAGTCGGAAGGTAGAATGGGTAATCTCCATACTTAGAATTTTTTATACTTCCTTTGGAGTGTAATTTAGGGTCCGACTTATCGACTCTACGGCGTCGATAGGAAATTTGATAACTTAGAGAAATTTATCAATATTCACACTTTGGGTGTCCGACTTATCAACATCGCGGACACATTCAAGTGCTGAAATACTTAGAAAAATTTTCCATATTCCCCCTCTCATTAGGGGTTCGACTTATCGATGGCACGGACATCTTCCACAATAATTGTTTCATGCCTTGTAGGAATTGTAGGGCAACACCAAGGCAAGTGAACTCAGGTATATAGAACATTGCCGCGGAATAAATAATACACGCATGGACTTATCACGGAATCTTCATAACTTAGAAAAATTGCAAGAAAGTTGGTCATATATAGAGTCCGACTTATAGACTCTGCAGACACAACCAATATTCTCGAAGTCCTATAGCCACCGCGGCTCCTTCGTGATATCTTCCGCAAGTTTTAAAGATTCAATTCAGAAGCCTCAACTACTTTTTGCATTTGTCGGGCAGTTCGTGGAAAATGGAATACTTCCGCGGATGTGGTGAACGCTTTCGTTAGCAAATGAATTCAGGATAGTATAAGGGGCCCGATTTGTCGATTTTACGGATTGGGCGTATTGGTGCCTGCCATGTTGGTCGCGACTTAGATTTGCGCTTGAAGGAATTGCGACAAAGTGCAACGTTGAAGAGGATGACGTGACCTCAACACCTTCCACGGCTAGCAAGGAGGATGCGGCAACTGACCAGTCACGTCTATAAGTCGAACGAATTATGAAAAATCCTTTCATACTTAGATTTATCCCAAGGTTCTTAGCTTTTAAGACCTATTTTGGGGTCCGACTTTACAGATGCTACTGATTGCTGCCGAGTCTATGGAAAACACTGATTTTAACAAGATTTGCAATAAGGAAGTTCAGTAGGCGTCTGATACTTGATAACTTGAGGTTGTGTGAACGGATGTCGAGTACGTCCGACAACTCTTCATTTTGAAGACTAGATAATCATGAGAAAGTAGAATATAACACTGAATAATTGAAAACGTTGGAACTTGACGTTGGATGATGAATAAAATGTTGAAACTCTTATTATATTGATATTGAAATTGTCACGGACAAACGATTGTAACTGATGAAAGAGAGCTATTGTCTAATTTGACTAACGCTGCTTTTAGTTGAAATTGAGACTAATGAATGAGGGCTATTGTCCATCTATACTCATGACGGAAGGAGACTTTTCTCCCCTTCCTCTTTTAGAAGGGATGACGGAAGTTCCTCCTTTCATGGTGTTGATGAGGCATTGGCGGGCCATTACCTGGTCTCCCTTGAGGATGCCCACTTGTCCGTCGTCCTGCTCAAACTGTAACAAGAGTTGGTGAGGGAAGATTGCCGCTTTGATCTTGTTGATGAGTGGGAGTCCCATGATGGCGTTGTAGGGGAACATCAGATCTACCACTGGGAATCGCACGGGCATTGTTCTGTTTCCGCTTCTTTCCCCTACTCGCACAGGGAGTATGATTGTTCCCATTGGAATGACCTGGTTTCCTCCAAACCCAATCAAAGGTTTATCAAGGGGTTGCAAGTGCTTTTCTTCGAATTTCATTTTTCTTAGACATTCCATCATTATAAGATCGGCTGTGCTTCCGGTATCCACCAATACTCGCCTCACCATCATTTGCCCAATCTTGATGGTAACCACTAAAGGATCAGTGTGTGGTTGTTGCAACGGTTGGGAATTAGTGGCATCAAATCTCATGATCGGTCCCTTTGATACGGTTTTTAGAGGTCCTTTCAGCAGAGTATGGACGCTATCCCTCGCGGCTCGGATGGTAGGATATTCTTCAGTATCCTCCGAAAATTACGTTGATAGTTCCTTGTGTGTTGGAACTTTCACGCCTTGCCTCATCCCTCTTTGGGGATCCGCGTCTTTGATTCCACTGCCTTCTTTCCGCTTCTCCTCTTGCGTCATAGTCCCTTCGGTTAACGAACCTCGACAGTTTTCCTTCATCAGCCAATTGATGTAGGATACGTTTGAGTTCGCGGCACTGGGCCAAAGTATGGCCGTGCTCTTTGTGGTAATCACACCACAGATTGTAGTTGCGTCTATCGGAAGGAGTGGTAGTAGGAGGTGGAGCTGGCAACTTATCTCGAACAGCGAAGAAAATGTCCTTCCTGTTTCGATTGAACATCGGGTCGTTACCTCCGTCTAGCAAATTCCGCGTCCTGGACTTCCCTTCCGCGATGTATACGTGCCGGGATCGTGGAGATCCCATGTCTGACGGGGGCTTTGGATGACGCGGCATGTAACTCCTGTCCCTCCTTGACGAATGCTCCTCTCTGTTCCATAAAGATTGATGGGAGGATGCGACATCTTTCTTTTCAGACTTTCGCCTTTTTGGGTCATGTGCCTGACATATCTCGGAAGCCGTGACGTAGCTTTGACACTGCTTCATGGCCTCCGCGTATGTCTTCACTTGACTCTCGACCAACTGGAACTTGAGCCTTTGAGCCTTCATTCCGTTAATCAGGGCGTTTAGGGCAACTGATTCCTCTAAATCAGTCACTTCCAACACCGCCTCATGAAATTTCTTCAGGTATGATGATATGGATTCTCCTTCTAATTGTGTGATGCTGAGCAAATGAAAGTTTGATTTTTCTTGTCTTCTTGATGCTACGAAATGACCTAGGAACTTGCCTTCCAATTGCGCGAAGTTGTGGATGCTTCCTCCTGGAAGGGAGGTGTACCACGTAAGAGCTACTCCAGTAAGAGTAGTTGGGAAAAATTTACACCACAATGCGAAGTTAGTTGTGTATAGCAGCATCAAGTTTTTGTATGCCATCAAGTGCTCCTCCGGGCAAGACGTCCCGTCAAAGGCCGTCATGTTTGGAATCTTTATCTTTGCTGGATTGGGAGTATTCAGCACCTCCGAGGCCAGCGGGGAGCTAATTGGCATGGGGTCTTCGGGAAGCCTACCCAGGCTAACTTCATGCCGCGGCATGAAGACGGGGCTAGCGGAATGGCTAGATCCCGTGAGTTGATACTTTCTCCTTTCTTCCCTCCTTTTGTCAACCAGGGATTGCAAACTTTCGGACGCCTTCTGTTTCTTGCTTTCTAAATAAGTACGGGCATCTTGAGAGGCGGTTTTAGACTCTCTGTCTCTAGGATCACTTCTGCTGAGGCTTGCGTGAATCCTTGGTCTCTCCCGTCGCCTCTTGTTTCTCTTGCTGGAACGTGACATCCCCGAGTTCCCATCCTGAGATTCGTGGGATTTGGGTTTCTCGTTAGGGGGCTCGATTCGTTCCCGCAGATTTTTTATTTGATCCGCCATATCCTCCAATACTTGTTGCGGAGCAGGATTATTGTTATTCATGACGGCGCGGAGCTGTTCGGAAAACGCAGCAGTGAGGTTTCGTGCTAGCATGTCCAGATCACGGCGGGTCACGGCCTGATTGTTGGCCTGACCTGCAGAAGTGTCTGTATCTGTGCTATGCATGGTTGCGGTTTGTGTTGGATTTCTTTTGGGAGCCATGACTTTTTGTAACACTCCCCACAGACGGCGCCAAACTGTTTCGGTTAACGAAACGAGGAAGTGGAAGACACTTAATATACCACAGGTGGAAGTGTTATCGGAAGCAGCGATTCGTAGGAGGAAGCGACCTGAATTCCTGCAACACAACACGTTAGCCTTGTCCGGGGGGTGATCTCCCGGAAAACCCCTCCGACGCTCAAGTTAGAACGTAAATCGGAAATTAATGAATGAACGATTATAGAATGAATGCAAGAAGAGATGTCGGGATTGAGATTGTTAGTGTTTGGGTAGGTTAATGAAGTGGAGTATGAGCAAGGATGCTTAAGAGGATTATTTTCAGATGATCCTTCCTTCTTGGTGGCTGCTCCTATTTATAATGATGGAAATGAAGTTATTCCTGAGGAGGAGTGGATGATCATGGGAGTAATGGGCAGCAGCTGGTGGTTATGATGGAAAGTGGAAGATAGTGGGCAGTTATCTACCGTGGAAGAAGGATGATCAAAGAATGTGGGTGAGTGGGAAGTTGAGTCAAATAGGTGGTTATTATTCTGGAGGGAAATTAGGGTATCTGGAAGTGAGTAGCCCATGGGCCATTCAAGGAGGATGGGAAATTCAGAAAAAAGCCCATTGACCGAAAGTCAAGGTCAACACGAAAGGTCAAAGGGTATTTTAGTAATATGATGTTAATTATTAAATAAATTAATAAAAGAATAAATATTACCATAACAGAGTTGATAGAGTGCATAAAGAGAAGAGTTAGGACAATATTAAACTCTCAATTAAAAAACGACACTATAAAAAAAAATATATGATGAACATTCATGCCTATAATAATACTAAGGAAAAATTAGGAGCAAAATACATTTTTTAATACGATCACGTTACAAATATATGCATTGAATATTTGTTAGACAACGAGGTATTTAATGCTTGATGAGTTTTAGGCAATAAAATTTTCCCTAAATTGTTGTTTCTTCCCTTGCAATAATTTCAGTACTAAGAAATAGTTCGGCTCATTTAATTTTGGTCCGGCCTAAAAGATAACAATTTATAATTTTACAAAATTTAGAGTTATTTTTGTGAGACTGTCTTTCGGTGTGACATCTCATAACAAGGAATTAATATCTTAATAATTTGTATTAGTTGGGCTAATCAATCCATACATGGGGCATGTTATATGAAGAGACCGTCTCATACAAGTACTTGTGTGAAAACTTAAGACGTAGTATTCCTTTTGTTTTTTATTATCAGTATTTTAACAGCTTTACAATAATCTCATATCACTTAGCATAAAAGATAAATTTTATCTAAATTTAATTCAAGTTAATATCAACCTTGTATATAAAAATATTTATCCTAATTAAATAATTCAAAAAAGATTGAAATTTCACAATTTGTAATTTATGATGACATACTCTATAACAACAAATATCCTATATGTTATATTGAGTTTGTAGCAAAAATTGCAAAAAAGATTCATATAGAAAATTAAAATATTATTGGAAAATTAATGCGAGAGAAAGAGTAATTTAAAAATAGACATGAGATATTCAAATGATCATTTCAGTACATTAATTTGAAGAATTTGGTAGTTTTATAATGGTAATAGTTGAGAGCGACTAAAGAGAAGAACAAAGTACAGACAATTAAGGAAGAACAAAAACACAATATCTACTTAGTGACAATAATAATCCGTTAAACCAACTTCACCAACTTTTATTTTTAATTTTTTCACATCACTCTTAACAAGGTGATTGCTACACCACAATCATGCATTAACAAATCCTCAATTTATATGAATTAAATTCACCAGTTCACATAATAATAATAATAATAATAATAATAATAATAATAATAATAATAATAATCTTGTTCTTGGAATGATGCTACAAATGATTTAGCCTTGTTTGGGAACCCTTCCTAGAAGGTGGCTCTCGCTAGTGCCCATGATGGATAGGCATCATTTTGTTCTGTTGTATTTGTACTCGAATCTTGTTTTTGGTGTAATATAATTATTCATACTTCTCAAAAAAAAAAATAATAATAGTAATAATCATAATAATAAGTAAAACAAATTGAATAGTTATAAAAAATAAAAATTTAATATTAAATAAATTCAATCTTATTATTAACTTTAATTTGTAGAAGCAAATTATGTGAAATTTTTAAATCAATGTTTTATATTTTAATTTTATACTAAAAGTTCATTTGCTTGACATAGGAATTAAATTCTAATGAGATCAACTTCCTATAAATTGACATTTCTTATTTGATTGAGCATAGAAATTTATAATTTATATAGAAATTTATATTTACTTACTCTCTTAATTGAATTCCTACAATTTGTTAGAATTTTGAAATTACAAAGGAATTTACCCTTCCAATACTTGTTTAAAATTTATCTCAAAAAAAAAAGTGTTTAAAACAAATTAACAAAACAACTACTTTAATTGTTATATTTATATACAATCTCACGTGACAAGAAAGAGCCGTGAAACAGACAACGATAAACAAAAATATTCCAAAACGACTAACAACTTGCATTGTAAACCGTTAGATCTGGGCAAATTGTTACACAATTTTTTTTTATTTTATAAATTACAGATCATACTAATGAAGAGGGAGTAATAAAGTGAAAATTGAATCAAAAATGTTTTATGGAAAATAATATTTACTTTATACTTAAAGAGAAAATTTGATTTTCAGTTGTGAGTAGAGTAATGCAACAAGTCAGGCTTTCACTTGGAGCTGGATCTGACCTTTAAATATGCGCGCTTTAAATAGACTATATTTTAAATGGATGCATTTATTTACGAAAATGAAGCAAACTCTATAGATTTTAAATGGGCCTTTATTATTTTTTTCTTAAATTGTGAATAGATTACTATAGAATTTTATTATTTACAAAAATTAAGCAGACTCTAATTACAATTGATAAAAGTGATCATAATTAAGTTAAAAGAAATTTTATTCAATTTGACATTCTTATCTGAATGAAATTTTAAAAGAATAAAATTTTAAATATGTTGGACCAGAATGTGCTGATTTCTGATGACGTTCAACCTACCCCCACACTTTTTGTTTGAGCACAGGCACAACCCAGTCGCCCTTTTGCACAAATCTAGTTGTGACACATATAAATAAGAGGAAAACAAAAAAGAAAAGCAAAACAAAGTACTTCTCTTGCCTTTAGGATGGTAGCAAAGAGAAAATTAATGTGTTTAGAGATGAAATTAAAGATATTTGATAATACATAAGTTGATGAAATTAAAAATTAGATAAAACATACAGATAAGATTAAAAGAATATGATAAGAAAATCTAAAATAAAAAATAATGCTAAATGAAAAGAACGAATAATTAGAGGAGAAATAGAGAATGATAGAATAACGCGTCTAATACAGAATGAATGAGTACATAAAAGTATGTAATACGTGAGGTTATTTCGTATAGGAATCAAATTGAAAGGATAAGAAAAGAAGAAGCACATGACATAAACTAATTATAAATAAATAATGATGGGAATAACTATCTTATTTTTTCATTCATACTCTTAATTGGGAATGAACTTATTGGGATGAGTTATCCCACATCGATAAATTGAAAATGGTGTGCACGCTTTATAAGCTATTAGAAACCTTCTTCCCATAGCCATATGGTTTTGGGATGGTATATATCTCCTTGGCTTATGAAGTGTGTGCACTTGTGTCCCCCCGTTAATATGCTGGCATTAACAATAAGTCCAGCCTAATTTAACATGGTATTAAAATCAACCAATCACCAAACGGCTTATAGGATAACCTACAACCTAAGGTATGGGAGTAATGGGACTATGGAATGAAATAAAGCTAATTACATTGCCAACATTTCCTTGCATTACTTCTATTTTTGGCAGTAGACTATTTGATTTTGAGCACGTGTATAATATTGAATTGTATATATTTTTAAAGCTTAAAAATTTTAATTTGCATTATTTTATACTAAAATTTTAACGTAGGTTTTTATTTTTTAAAGTATCAAAAATACAAATGGAACATCAAAATTATTCGTCTTCGTGGTTTATTGACATAAAGACATGTATGTAAATTATTTGCGTCAACTATTTTGGGTAATTTTTTGTGCTTGGTGGGTGTTACACTTTGTCTTCCATCTTTAAGACCTGAGTTTAAATCCTAATATCTATTTTACTGCACATTTTTACTGTTTTTTTTTCTTTAAAACTAAATTTTATGATTAACTTTATCCAAACACCTTGAGTATATTTCTCTCAGACTTGTACAATTCGCATTTAATTAAAAGTTCAAAAAGTTTTTGACATCGCTTTTTTTTTTTTTTTGCCACCGGTGGCGGCAGTGAAAAGGATTTAAATTATGTTTTTTTTAATTTTATTCACTAATAACATAAATTTATTAAAAAAATATAATATATTAAATAAATTCTAAATAAATAATTTAAAATAATAATTGATAAAGTTGAATTAAAAAGCTATTTTAAAATAAAATATAATTAAAAATGAATTAGAAACTAAGTTTAGATTATAATGTGATTAAAAATGAATTAAAAACTAATTTTAGAATAATTTATATTATAAAAAAATACATTAAAAACTATTATAAAATTAAAAAATAATTTTTTCCATAAATAAATTAATTGAATGAAAAATAAATAAAATAATAAAATAAATAAATAAATGCCACGTGTAAGGCTACATGTACACATACTACCACTTGTACTATCATGTTTACACACATGTACACACATACTACCACTTGTACTATCATGTTTACACACATGTACATCCACATCATAGTAATGACCATATCATATGTATAATTATATTAACAAGTGATCTGACAAGTAAATTGATGTTCAATTTATCATTAGAAGTAAAAGTTTATTGCAATGGAAACTAAATTCAAAATTTGATGATGTTGGATATTTTGAACTTATTTTATTACTACTTTCGTTTTCTAATGTTCTTCCCGTTTAGAATATTTTACTTTGGACGGAGAAATTTGATAAGATTTTTAAGATATTTAGATGATAAAATATATCCATGTGAGATTTTGTTAGATTCATCTTAATGTATATTTTTTTATTACATATTTTTTATAATTTTTTATGATACATATTTAAAGATATTAAGACTCAAAATTTATTTTGAAAACTATGCAAAGAGTAAACGGGAAAAACATTTGCAAATGTGAGGGAGTATAATTTAGGATATGTCATTGCAATTTTTTTTAATGAGACATCTCCTAGTAGAATGTGTTTGACCTTTATTCTTCATGAACATGGGGTTTGTACAAAAGTGCAAGATTAGTCCAATATTATAGCCGTGATAAATGATATAGGGGGTAATTAATACGTATTTATGCTAAGTAGAACTACATATGAGCAACTAGTGAACCTATTGTCACATTTCTTGTTGAAACTTAAATATGAGGTTTTAGGGACAAATAGCTCTTATTTTTTACTTTTTTCATGTAAGATTTCACATTTCTTCTATTAAATTTAAATTCCTTTATAATATTCCTTATAAAACTTTTTTTTTTTAAATTCTCAGTTCATTCGCTCAAATTACTTTTGCCAAATGTCTTCTTATGTGTGTAGTGTTTGTATATATGAAATTGTGCCTATTTTTATTTTGTTTGTTTCCCTAATAAATATATATATATATATATATATATATATATATATATATATATATATATATATATATATATATATATATATATATATATATATATATATATATATATATATATAATTACTTTGTTTTCCTAATTTTATCTATAAACATTAACTCATCAGCTATATATTTTATACATGAGCTTTTTATCTTAATTTATTATTAAAACTAAATTGATATTACAATTTTAGAAAGAGGTGCAATTTTAAACCCAAAAAGAGAGTTTAGTATTATAAAGATTTTGCAAAACGAAGATTAAATTATGCATTTGGTAATTACTAGTAAGCTTTTACAATTTATTATTTAAATGACGAAATTTGTAATCTTCACCATACATAAATTTTGAGAATGAAAAGTTTAACTGTCAACAGAAATATTATGTCAATATTCTGTCAATATTGTTGTACATATATTATACTTATTCTGTAATATTTTCCATTCTTAGTGTAGCTATATTAAGGCATTATCTTTTAGCTTGATTATAGGAATATTCTTAGAGATTGTTACTTTGACCGTTTATCTTGTAAACCTTATTTAAAGGACATTCTTTGTTAATAATGAATATCAGTTTTCCAAACCTTGTTTCATGGTATCACGAGCCTTCTAATTTTTTTTTTTCTCAATCTTCATCCTCCTCATCATGACTGACTCCTCCAATACCATTCCAAACAATGGTGAGCCCTCCAAACCGCTCGTTGTCATGAATGTTCATTCCGTTCAAAAGCTTACTCCCTCCAATTACCTCTCCTGGAAGTCCCAACTCAAGGCCCTTCTCATAGGCTATGACCTTGCTCCCTTCATTGATGGATCACATCCCTGCCCTCCAAAAACTATTACCAAAGATGATAAAACCGAACCCAACCCTGCTTACACCACCTGGATCCGTCAAGACAAACTCCTTTTCGGTGCCCTTGCCGGAACTCTGTCTCTTCCTCTTGGACCTCTCATCACTCGCGCACCGACATCCAAAGCTGCGTGGGACTCTCTTGCCAACACCTATGCAAATCCCTCACGCACTCATATTCAACAACTCAAAAACCAACTCAAACACACACAAAAAAGAACCTTGACTATCACTGATTATATTCAACAAATTAAGCGCATCGCTGACTCTCTTGCTCTTCTTGGTCATCCTCTTCCTCATGACGATCTCATAGATCGTATCCTTGAAGGTCTCGGCCCTGATTCGGAGTATCAAACTGTTATTGATGGTGTTCACCAACGTGATACACCAATTTCTTTTGAAGCTCTTCACGAGAAACTGCTTAGTAAAGAGCTTCTTCTTGCCCAGCGTACTCCTACCATCTCTTTTCCCGCTACTGCCAATGCAATCCACGCCCGTCCCTCGCACATCCACTCTTCTCATTCTCGTTCCATGACTCCAGCAAAAAATCCAAATCATCTATCTGCCTCCACCAAACAATTCAAACCCTTCTTAGGAAAATGCCAATGGTGTAATGTTCAAGGTCACGTGCTTGCCTACTGCCCTACCTTCAAAGAATTACATCCGAAAATCACAATCCCTCCCCGTCCTACTCGCATGATCACAAATGCTGCTCAAGCACATATGGCCACTGCTCAACCCCGGCCTACCCTCTCACCGTGGTTACTTGACAGTGGGGCTAGTCATCATGTCACCACCGATCTAGCTAATCTATCCCTCCATACTCCTTATGATGGAACAGATGAAATTGTCATTGGAGATGGTTCGGCTCTTCCAATTACTCACAGTGGTTCAACTCGCCTTCCCTCTCCCTCTCACTCTTTTCATCTTTCTCATGTTTTATGTGTTCCATCTATGCATCGAAATATAATTTCTATATCTCAATTTTGCTCTGACAATAATGTTTTTATTGAATTTAACTCTTCCTCTTTTTTTGTCAAGGCACTTAGCACGGGTGAGACCCTTCTCCAAGGACCATGCTATAATGGAGTTTATGAGTGGCCCTTCTTTCCTTCCTCTCCTCTCGCCTGCATCTCCACAAAGAAAGTTGATTGGCACCATCGACTCGGCCATCCATCAAAATCTATCTTAAATACACTACTATCTACTCTCAATGTTTCTTATGCTACTCACAATCACTGTAACTCATGCTATATCAATAAAAGTCATAAGCTTCCTTTTGGTGTCTCAAGTGTCTCTTCTTCCCGGCCCCTTGAAATTATTTATAGTGATGTGTGGTCATCCCCCCTACCCTCCTTTGATGGATTTAAATATTACTTACTCTTTGTTGATCATTACACAAAATTTATTTGGGTCTATCCTATGAAAACAAAGGATGAAACACTTAAAATCTTTCCTCTCTTCAAAAATTTGGTTGAAAAACAATTTACTACCACTATCAAAATTCTATACTCTGACAATGGTGGTGAATACAAAAAATTAGCTAATTTTCTTGCTCAACATGGGATCATTAATCTCACTTCTCCTCCTCATACTCCCGAACACAATGGCTATGCCGAACGTCGTCATCTTCATATTGTTGAAACGGCTCTTGCTCTCCTCACCCATGCTTCCATGCCACTTAAATACTGGACTTATGCTATTCAAACAGCCACTTATCTCATTAATCGAATGCCTACTCCCACTCTTAAAAATCAAACTCCCTACTTCAAATTATATGGTACTCCCCCTAACTATCATAACCTCCGTAACTTTGGTTCTCTATGTTACCCTTGGCTACGGCCTTACAATGCTCACAAATTGAAACCAAAATCAATTTCATGTGTCTTCCTTGGATACTCTCCTACCCAACACTCTTACTTATGTCTTGACCCCAAAACTCATCGTATCTACTCCTCTAGACATGTGCGCTTTGTGGATGATACATATCCCTTTGCTACATCCACTCTCTCTCCTTTTAATCTCCCTGACACTCTTGAAAATTGGTGCACTATTCAACTTCCTATCACTCCTACTACCTCCCTGTCTACTACTCCCACCACATCTTCCGCTCCCTCCTCCTCTCTCTCGCCTCCTCCTCTGCCTTCTGCTATTGATCAATCAACCATGGTCTCATCACCCGCCTCAGCCTCGTCAACAAACCCACCTCCACCACCACCTCCACTACCACCCACACGCCAAGCTGTTCCACCACCTCCGTCTCACACCTTCACCACTCGCTCCAAAAACAACATCCATAAACCAATTCAAAAATTAAATCTACATGCTCAACTTGCCCCTCGTGAACCTACTACCATCAAACAAGCTCTATCCAATCCTGAATGGAAGAAAGCCATGGCCACTCAATACAAAGCTCTCATTGATAATGGCACATGGGAATTAGTTCCACCCTCACCCAACCAAAATTTAGTGGGTTGTAAATGGGTTTATCGCATAAAGTTCAACAAAGATGGCTCCATTGAACGTTTCAAAGCACGTTTAGTTGCCAAAGGTTTTCACCAAAGGCCGGGTATTGATTACTCTGAAACCTTTAGCCCGGTCATCAAACCTTCGACGGTTCGTCTCATCCTCTCTCTTGCCGTAAGTCAAAACTGGTCCATTCGCCAACTAGACATCAATGATGCCTTTCTTCAAGGCACTCTTCATGAAAATGTCTATATGGTTCAACCTCAAGGCTTCATTGATCCTACCAAACCCCACCATGTTTGCCACCTCAAGAAAGCTCTTTATGGTCTTAAACAAGCTCCCCGAGCTTGGTACAATGAACTCCGAAACTTTCTTCTTAAAGCCGGTTTCAAAAACTCAAGTATGGACACCTCTTTGTTTTATTATACTCATAATAATACCTCCCTATTTGTTCTTGTTTATGTAGACGATATTATTGTAACTGGTTCCAACAACTCTTTGGTCACTTCGTTCATTGCTACTCTCGGCCAACGTTTCTCTCTCAAGGACCTTGGCTCACTTAATTACTTTTTGGGAGTCGAGGTTCAACCTACAACCAATGGCCTTGCTCTTAGTCAACGCAAGTACATCACCGACATCCTTGGCCGAGCCAACATGAGTGATGCTACCCCTGCTCATACTCCTCTGGATGCTCATACTCCCTTAGTTCTTGATGATGGCACCCCTCTCTTGGAACCCACTGACTTTCGTGCTCTTGTTGGTAGCTTGCAATATCTCTCTCTCACTCGTCCTGATGTTGGCTTTGCAGTCAATAAGCTCTCCCAATTTATGCACCGCCCAACTACTGTACATTGGCAAGCTCTAAAACGTTTGCTTCGCTATCTCAAAGGCACATTGAATTACTGTTTGCATCTCTATTCTGACTCCCCACCAATATTACATGCCTTTTCCGACTCTGATTGGGCAGGCAACAGAGAAGATTACACATTCACAGGCGCGTACATTGTGTATCTTGGTAAAAATGCTATCTCTTGGAGTTCTAGAAAACAAAAAACAGTAGCTCGCTCTTCCACAGAGGCTGAATATCGATCTGTTGCTCAAACAGCCGCTGAACTAGAATGGGTTCAACATCTCCTTCATGAGCTTCAAGTTCAATATCATTCACCTCCTGTAATCTACTGTGACAACATTGGCGCAACAAAACTAAGTGCAAATCCAGTTTTCCAATCAAGAATGAAACACTTAGGGGTTGATTATCACTTCATTCGTGAGCGTGTTCAATCGGGATCACTTCGTGTTACAACAATTCATAATGATGATCAACTAGCTGACATTTTAACAAAGTCTTTAGCTCGACCTCGTCTTCAAATGTTAATCAACAAGCTTGGACTTACAGCTAGATAGTCACGCTTGCGGGGGCATGTCAACAGAAATATTATGTCAATATTCTGTCAATATTGTTGTACATATATTATACTTATTCTGTAATATTTTCCATTCTTAGTGTAGCTATATTAAGGCATTATCTTTTAGCTTGATTATAGGAATATTCTTAGAGATTGTTACTTTGACCGTTTATCTTGTAAACCTTATTTAAAGGACATTCTTTGTTAATAATGAATATCAGTTTTCCAAACCTTGTTTCATTAACATCATACTAATTACTCTCACTATCCAAGATATAAATGAGTCTTATTTGTATTTTTTTTTCTGATTCGTGTAGGGTAGAGAAACCTTAAAACAAAGAGTTTTTAATTACTATTTTCCCTTATTTAATATTTTACGTAATTCAATGTAATATTTTGATAATATGTATAACAAATTATGCAAAATAAAAATTACAAAATATTAATATCATGAAAGTGTACGATTAACCGATTCAAATAAGATTTCAATTGAAATTAGCCGCAATATATAAAATAAGCTTGAATGATAAATAATGTCAAAATCATATATAACAAGTATTTCAGAATGAAGGAAGTATCTTACTAGACTAACCATGATTCTCGTATATGAGAATAAATTGGTAATTTTATTATCAATAATAAATTTATAGGCGATATTAATGCTAGCGGAAAGAACAGAAGCATACATATCTTTTTTTTTGCCTAATTTTTTTTGTCACTTTTTTACTACTGTGATTTAATTAAAAACTACAGCATATATTACATGATACATACTTTTTTTTCAACTACTATAAGACTAAAAACATGTAAAAACATTAAAAGAAAGAATCTAATTGACGTGCAAGAGAAAACATTGTAATTATATAAACACAGGTTGTGATAGAGTAAAGTGAAAAATACCCAACCTACTCTTAAGTGTTATTTTGAGGTTTAATTGTTTAATTATTTTCTTCCCTCGAGGAAGGGGAGGTGGTGTAATGTTGCCACAAAGAGCATAAATTATGATTATCCAAAAATCGAGTTATTAATAATATTTCTTCTGTCATTAAGAGATTGTCAAATTTTCTTTTTTAATTTTTTTTATTTTAATATAATTTTTTTTTTATGATAATATTTACACTATTTTCTTTTATTCTTATCAATAGATTTTAATTTTTCTTTAATTTCGTCCTCACATTTTAAATGACTCTATTAGTTCTTAATCTTTGTTTAATATATAACTTGTAATTTTTTAAAATAATTTTTTTTCTTGGTTCTTAAAAATAATAATCTCACCAATTATTTGATTTTGTCAGCGTATGAGTCGGCAGCTTTTTTGTTTTTATTAAATACTGTTAATCATATCCAAATCCTATTAGCAATGACCTTTTCTACTTTTTTATCATTCCCCTAACCTCTAAGTATCTATTCTCTAACATGTTTGGGATTTGCTCATAAATATAATTTGTGGTGTGATGGTTGGAATAATCAGGTGTTTGACAAATAATTTAATAGTTAATTATTAAATTAAGTGACTGATTCATCTAATTAATTTGTCATTTAATTTGAACAAACACTATTATTTGGTGGGCATATATTTTTGCGTAAATTGTCCAATATATTATTTTATCAAATATTTTTAATAAAATTAAACAAATTGTGTTGATGGAAAGAATTGGAAAAAGTAAAATGTGTTTATGAGAATTCATGGGAACAATTGAGTACTACATTTATTTATAAGCTAAAATTTTTCCTTATATCATCCACTTATTTAATTTATTTATCGCTTATGTATATAATATATTTTAAGGCTTCAATTATCAATTTAAGTTTTTGGTTTAATTAGTTATTTGACATCTCATCATGTTTGATTTCTCATCATGTTTGATTTCGATATCATGTTAAGAAACCAATTCAATAAAAAGTTTAGGCTGATAATTGAACCTCCATGATATATTATATACTCCCTCCGTTCTCTAATGTTCTTCCTATTTGAAATATTTCAACTTAGGGAGAGATAAATTTAATTAATGTTTTTGACATATATTTAAAAAATAAAATATATTCATGTAAGATCTCATTAGATTTGTCTTAATGTATATTCTTTTATTATGTATTTTTTAAAATTTTTTTATTATGTGTATTTAAAGATGTTGAGATTTGAAATTTGCATTGAAAATAATATAAAAAGTAAATGGAAAGAACATAAGAAAACATAGGGAGTATAATATACTCTATCAAAAAGAAATATCACTTTGAATAGCAAGTTCAAAGAAATATTAATGGAGGAGTTTTTAGCTTCAATTATTGAGAATATCTTAATATGGCATCAAAACATATCCCCAATTCCATTATGAAATTAATATTATCGTAGTTTAAGTTTATGAATGAACTCTATATTCAAAGAATCAATATTCTAAATTTATTAGCATGCACTTAATAAAATTCTAATCTATATTAAATTCCAAATTTAATCTTCAAGTGAGGAAAATTTTAAGATTTTATACAATGCATCTCACATTAAAAGATCTTATAAATTTGTTAATTGATGAGTAAAACGAAATAAATTTCTCAAAAAGTAACATACGCATCCCTTTTATGAAGTTTAACAATCGCTTTAAACCAAAATACGAGAAAACTAGCTTGACTCTCGTGCAAACGCACAACTTATATTAAAATATTAATTATAGAGGGTGTTTGGTAAAATATTTATTAGGCAATTTTAGATTGTTCTGATATAATTAGAGGGTTGAATAGTCAAACCAGCTAATGTTAATGTTTGGTAAATTAGTTTGTTGAAACAACTTATTGTTAATAATAAGCTGTTTTTGAACCAACTGCTCATAGGAGCGGGTTCAAAAATAGCTGATCAAACCAGTTAATAAGATCAGCTGATCAAATCAGCTATTATAATCAGTTACCAGCTATTAATTGTTTGCCAAACCTTCATAATATTTTTATAATGTTTGTCACTAAATTAAGGAGGGTAAAGAAAAGGGATGAGTGAGGTGATGGAAGTGGTCCTTAAACCAAACTTTATCCATTGATAGGTGCATATTATTCATGCATTCTAATGTGGGAAGAAAGAGATTGGGATGATTGTAACAGCATTTTCATTTTTTTGCCCCCAAAAACCTGCAATAAATGTAAAGTATCTGATAGGAACCTCATTTTCATATCATTATATACCCTAAAACATACACTTCTCCAACTACTTCTTTTCATACTAACTTACAATAATAACTTATTTTAGTTGGCATTTCTTTGTTTTTTAGTCCATCTGAATCAATACTTTTCCGTTAGAATCAACATTCATAAAAATGTTCTTAGCCGAGCTAACTTGTGAGCACTTGACCCGCTCGAGATCACTCGATCGAGTCTCGACTAACAAGACTGCATGCTAGTCACCGGGGCGAATATAAGTTATTTGTATCAAAGAATCAAATTAACCAAAAGCTTAAGTTGATAGTCAAAGCCGGCTATATACGTTAAGCTCCATGAGCCACTGAGGGGGCCTTATATTTTTTAACCTGAAAATATTAATTAGAGGAATGCCAAGTATTCAAGAAGACTGATAATAAAAAAGCTAACAATTACAATTGATTTAAGGGGATGATGATGATTATTTTTTCTCATTAATGATGGACATGTTAAAAATGAAGCAACGGATATGAGAAAGAGATATTGGTTCTATGTAATTATAAAATTTGATAATATTTTAATATATTAAGAAACAAATTTACAAATACCAAAATATAATAGAACATAATTTTAGTTTTTACAGGCCTATAATTTATATTTTACTTAGAGCCTTTGAGATTATATGTTATATAATCAAACAAACCCCCTCATATCTTCCGCGAAATATTTTACTACAATTTGAGTGGTAGTTGAGATTCGAGCCTATGATCTTTTTGTCACGTTGGCTTTTGAAACCATGTCAAGGAAGAATCTTAACCAAAGGTCTAAGTTAATGGTTGAGGTGCAGGATGATATGACTAGAACTCATGTGTTCCAATCTCAACAACCTCACATTAAAAGTAGAATATTCAGCGCCATGTATGAAAATAAAGGGCCTAACTACATCCACAATTCCTAGCCAAAGAGCTCTCGTAAGAGGGATTGTTAGAGTATATAATATATCATCGGCACAGGCGGAACAAAAATTGATAAAATTTTTGAATGTCCCGTGCAATTGAAAAAATTATAATATTTTCTGATATCATTGTATCTTTAAGCACTTAACCTATACTGCATAATTTAATATTAAGGCCTCTAATTTTTTGGGCCCTAAGTAGTCGAACATATTAGGCCTTGACAATTCATCACATAATCTCACCATGACCCACTTGTGTGGACACTCGCACATACACTTAGTGAGGTTCAATTCATTGTTTCCCAAAACCATATAATAATAGGAAGATTAGCTCACCTAATATATATACAAGTCAACAACCCACTATTTTATTTATATGAGATCTTGTCTCCCATGCGAAGTATTTCCAACATATTGAACATGTTCAAAATCGTCTCAACCATCAATTTAAGTTTTTAATTGTATTGGTTTCTTAATAACTTGTATAGGGTGGCTGCCATTCACCTTTATATATATATATATATATATATATATATATATATATATATATATATATGTGTGTTGTGTTTGGTGAATTAATTGGGCTTATCATTATTTTATTTTATATGTTACACAATTTAATATTTATTTATAAATTTTTTAATTAATGATTTGGTTCTAGACTTCCTTGCTGCTAGTGACTCGGAGTCTTTGGAACTCAAAGGAATTGACCCTAAGACCTACGCAAGTACTGAAGCATGTGGTGTTGAAAGAAATTTTAATTTATTGCTAACAATACGAGTGTTAAAACTACTTTGTGAGAGTAACGTATAGTGATATGGATGTTTTAGAGACTGATGAAAAGTCTTTTAAGTCTTAACAACCACCCCAAAAAAAGAGAAAATATATTGTAATGAACTACTTCAAGCGCACTAATTTACATCACTATACCACTAAACTTTAATACATTCAATAAGTATTCTGCAAACCTCAGTTAGTTAATTTATAGGTCATTAGTGTAATTTATTTGACCAATTTATTTAATTAACTGATTTAATTAGCTTATAATAGTGGTTTAGTTCAAAACAAAATTAATCATATCAATTGATAAAGCCAGCTACCAATTATCAATTATAAGTCTTCTTCCCAATACCCTAACATCCAAATTAATCAAGTTATTATAATCTCAATACAAGACTAAATAGTTGCTATATTAGTATAGGTAAACAACGGTTATTTAAAATAGTAGTAAATTACCCTTATGTGACAAACTCCTATTTTATAGGAGGGCTATTGAGATTTTTATTTTATCTTTTTCTTATTTTATTTATTTTAATATTATGTATTTTGTCATTTTGTGATTATTTACAAATAACTGTTATTAATTAAGATTTTTTTAATAAGAAAATATGTACTTTTTAAAAAATAAGCTTTTAATCTTTTTAAACTTATTAAAGAAAAAGTCTCAAAGGCCTAAGCAAAATATTTGAACGAGTTTACCTTTGAGTGAAGTCATTGTTTCAAAGAATGACTTTAAAATTTGTTTTGAGCCAGATAATATAACATAATTTGTCATTTAATTCACTTTTAAATACAAGATATACTCAAAAAAAAACCTTAAACCAATGGTCACACTTCACTAAGTTGTTGTTTACCAATAATCTTTAATACATTAATTCTTAGAACAATTTCATTCAAAACTCTAACAACCAAATCACAAGTTATAAAATACATGTAAGACTAGACAGTTGCTATAATGTATTCTCTACTAATATATTATATATCATACTAAAATACATAAAATACTGTATTTCATCTGTATCCCTAATTGGATTCAGTAAATTCTATACACCAAACTAATACAAACCTTCAATGAATCAACGTGTAATAAATATATATAATTTCTATAATCTTTTTTTCTCCTAATTTTTTTTTATAATCTCCTCTGCAGTAATTTTTTTCAATAATTATTCCATATAGAATCCATATCTAACGGCCCAACAGAAGTCGACGGTCCATCAAGATCATCGAACGGCCTCCGACTGATATCATGATTAGAAACAACGGACGAGATTTCAGCATTATTTAAATCACTACTTAAACAAGTATCTTGTGATGCACTGTAATTAAACACCTCTGTTTTCATACTCTGTTTTAATTCTCCCCCATTATTCTCAATAATTGCTTGGAGAATCCTTTGATCCGAATAATTCCCAGAATTAGGGCCTATTTGGGGAGAAAAATAGGGATTTACACCCCCAAGTCTAGTGTAATATGAATTATCACCAGGATTTATGGGAATTGAAGTGTAAGGATGGTTGTTTAACCCATTAAAAGAGGGTTGATCAATGGGTTGGTAATGACTTGTTTGAGCAGTTTCCATGGAGTTGGAGAAGCAGGACACGTGATGGGTATTGTAATTTGTGTTGTAAGGTGAGGATTCCATTAATGGTGGGAGGTTTGTTGATGGGTTGAATTCAATTCCTGATGAATTTGATTGAATTAGGGTTGAGAATGGGATTTTCTTTCCTGATGCACTTTTTTGGAATACCCTGCATATCACCCATTCATTCTGCAAGAAAATAACATCATCCCGTGAATGTCAGTAATTATCGGGAAAATACGAGGTGAAAACACTTCATAAGCTAAGGATATATATACCATCTCAAAACTATCTAATAACTTATAAAATGTGCACATATTTTGAAATAAACCATCCCAACATCTTAGTATTGATTTTGAACGAGAGGATTTCACGGGGCGAATTCGAAATACTAATATAAAGTGAGTTGTACATTCATCTTTGTTGATGTCACATGATTTGTGTTGGGAAATAACCTACATGTAATTACACGTCGACGAAACAGAGAGAGGTTGAGTAATATATGTATTTGATCAACTACTCATCCTAATACCAATTGATTTTAAGACAAACCTTTATCGGGTTTGTGTGCAATTAACTTTCCTATTGTATAGGTGTTGTGTAGAAGAATAAATTTATCATTTTACTTGTATTTACGATTTTTCTTTTAATTTTGAGTAAATTGTAAATTGAATAAAGGAATTAGTTGATGATTTATATTATGATGATCTTTGCTTATGTATTTAAGCAACTTTTTTTTTTGTTACAAGTAAGACAATTCATGATGGTTTCTAATGTCGGTGTTTGAGCAAATTGCAAAATTGAATAAACGAATTAGCTGATGAATTATATTGAGTGATTTTTGCAAGTGTATAAAAGCAACTTAATTTTACTTTTCTATGGTACAAGTTAGACAATTTAATAGTATGATTTCTAATTGAATAATGTGAATTATTATTTAAACAGTTTTGAGCTTAAATTCTTAAAAGAATAATGAAGAAAAATAAGGAAAAATTAATAAAAAAACTAGAGATTTAGTTCTTACTTTGGCATTGGAAGGGAGGTTTTGAAGGGAGGATTTGCCTTCAAGTCTATATTCATGCATAACCCAATTAGATTTCACCCCTTTTGGAGCTCTTCCTTTGTAAAAAACCAAGGTTTTCTTCATACCCACAAGTGATTTTCCTCTATAAATTTCTTTATCTTTCCCAGTAGCTTTCCAATATCCTGCTTCAGTTGCTCTGTTTGTTCTTAATCCAGTTGGGTATTTCCTGTCTCTTAAACAGAAAAAGTACCATTCTTTTTCTCCCATTTTTGCTCTCTCTATAATAAATCAAATCAACCAAATTAACATTAGCAAAACATACCCAAATCCCAAAAAGAAATTTAAAAAATGAGAATATTTTTATTAAAAATCACCGGATTACGAGAATCATGATCTGAAATTTACTCGACTTTTATAACCGAATTCAATTTGACCCTACTTCAAAAATTATTTACAATCATATAAAAAACAATATGAATACAACTTGATTTCAAACTGACCCGAAACACCTATTCCGAAACCAACCCGATGACTTGAATGAACACCTCTAGACTCTAGTCTGGTGGTCGGGGCCTTTACGTGTATAGAGATTCTCTAGCCTACTACTACGAATTAAAAAAGGATGAAATTCAAAGGTTTGATTAGGAACATACTTGGTAAATCCCAAGGTTCACACTTATTCAAATCAACTTCTCCAATTGCTCTAGCACAAAAATTAGTATCAACAACCTTGAATGAAAGATAGTGAGTGATCAACTCTTCATCAGTAGGGTGAAATCTGAACCCAGGTGGTAAATCCATTGATTCTTGCTCACCATCAAGAACAACCATATTTTCCATTTTTATTTATAAATTTTCACACTTTAATTTTTTCCCCCCCTTATATTTTAGGGATTTTTTCTTTTTCTACAATTGGGTATTTGATCAACAAACAATTCCTACAAATTCCAATACACAGCTAGCCTTTTGACAAAAGATTTCAATGCCAAATTGAAAAGGGTATCTTGGAATTCTAACTTCTTCCAATTGATGAGTAATTAAAGAGAAATTAATTTAGAAAAACAAAAATTAATTGTATGTTTATATACACTAAAGTTTAGACTTTAGATGATATTTAGTAATTTAATTTGGTATCAAATGAAGAAAGGATGGAAATTTATTGTACTAATTTAAGAATTTTGAAGAAGATTGGTATTGGTAAGCAGAAAAAATGAAGAAGTAAAACAAAGGTGGGAAATTTTTTTTGGACTTGAGAAATGAAAAGAGTGTTATGAAAATTTGTATGAATGGGCAACATATGCCCCTAAATACTGGCTGTAAGAGACGTAGGTTGCAAGGAAACTCTCCTTTGAGATTACTAATTTAACCCATTTCTTTTTTTTTTTTTAAAATTAGCCAGAATAATTTAATCTTTTCATGATTTTATTACAATAATCTCAATTATTGATTAACCATGAATGGATGACCTGCTAAAGTAGGTAATTTACCAAAAAAGTAAATTGAAAATTAATATAAAGTTAGAGAAAAATTTTGAAAAATCACATAAAAAATTCAAAAAACAAATTTATAACATTTTTTAAACATTTATTTCAACATTTATTTCAATTTATCTTTTTTTTTAAAAAGAAAACTTCCTATAGCAAGTCATTCGGTTGCTCGAGTTTGCTCTAGGAAAATACTCTATAAAGTTGAAATTATTTATGGTTAATCAATAGTCGAGATTATTATAGGAACATCATGAAAAGATTGGATTATTCTAGGTAATTTTTCCTTTTTATTTATCACAACTTCTTATATGAGACGATTATATCGTGAGACATGCCTCATGCTTAGGTTAAATAATCTAATAATAAAAATCTTTAGCTTATGACCTTCTTGTTTTGAATTTGTCTCACCGTGAGACGATCTACAATATGGGTACTGAAGAATGCCCTACAAATAGAGGGGTATTATGGAGTTAATTTTGGCTTTTGTATGTATGTTAATATTGTGATAATTTGATTTGATTGTTAATATTTTGGGTTGAGTTGAGTCATACTTAATATATGGTCGATTTTGGATAACTTTGATCATCTATAGGTGTTCAACAATGATTAGATGATCCGAGATTTACGCGATATTAAATTTGAATTACATTTTGAATCGAGTCGAAAATCTAATCCGAAATCAACCAAAATAAACACCTCTATCTAAAACAAGGGAAGAAGAAGTAATAATTTTTTTCCGCCGTAAAAATCAAATTTATGATATAAGAATAGAATAGAAAGTCTTTTGAGGATTGATCAAGTACCAACTATGATATCACCTTAATTTCATTTATTATCAAATTAAAATACATATATTTATTGATTAATATTTTTAAAAGAAATTTTATTATAAATCCAGCCTTCTGTAAAATCTGACAGTGACCAGAGCCAACTAATCTCTAAAGAAATTCCCAGATGTATAATTTAATAATTTCCAAAAATTTGACTTTTTGATGTATTTTCCTCAGTTACTTGCAATATTTGTTTTTTTATGCAGTTCAATGCTCTAATTTAATATTTAATATTTTTAATTATAAATAATAAAAAATTATAAAAATTTAATATTAATAATCTTTGCAATGAGACGAATTAAACAAAATCTTACTTGACTATATTTTAATCTATAGATTAAAAACTAATTACAAATTAAGAGTGATGAATAAATAGTGTTATCAATGTTACAACTTGATGAACTATCATTCAACTTGAAAAAAAAAAAGGAGTAATAGTATTTAGGAGTAAAATATTAAGTGTAACATCAGCATGAACGAACCAAACAAAAGGCAGGAGGCTTTTCAAGCACTTTTATTGGTTATTAATCTGAGTAAATAGCCAGAATCATCCAAAAATTCTGCCCATCAAAATTGGTTAATTCCAAGCAAGCCTTCACACTCTATGCGTAGAAAGATAATTTTAATTTTTTTTTTATTTTAATAGATAATTACGTCATCAAATCATTTAATAATATTTATTAATTAGCCAGTTAAAATAATTTATTGTCATGAATAAGTTATTTTTGAAAAAATTGCTCCAAGCTAACAGCGAATTATTCAAAATCAGTGGTCAAACTGGTTGATAAAATCAGCTGGTCAAATTAGTTATTTCAAATAGCAACCACCTATCAAATTTAAGTAGTTTGCCACATATATACCTCAATAATATTCTTATTTTATTTATGAAAAATAATATTTACATTCCTTAATGATGTGTAAGAGAATTTAAATATTTAAAAAGGTAATATATTGATACATAAGTTAACGCATAATTTGATAAAAAAATTGTAAATTAATAATGTTTTAAATAACATACTTGGTATTTATAAAAATTTTTGACGTATATTTCAAAAATGACGGGATTCAAAAACATAAAAAATGGATCAAATCCAATTACTTTGATATTTCTCTCAAATAATCAAAATTTTTAAGTTGAGATTCACCATATTTCAATCATTTTTCAATATTAAATTAATATTCTTTGTCGAAATCCATAAAATTTATAATGGTCCATAAATTATAAGAAAAAATAGAAATATAGAGAAAAATTATGTTTTTTTTATAAAATTTTAATGCTTTATAAAAGACTTTATAAATATCTTTGAAACTATTGATCCATTGGATTGACCTAAACTAGATAAAAAAAAAAAATCATCATTATCATTATCAATTTAATTATATCCCGCTCGGAGACAAAATTTGAGTAAGAAAAAATGGCATACTATCCATACTCGTAACCTCTCAAAAAGAGTGCTAGAAAAATGACATTAATTAATAACGCGACTAAAAAATAACCCGATTGAAAATAAGTTTACCAATATAAATGATCATTTTAAGATATCAATTCTTAATTTACATATATTAGAATACTTTAATTAAAAGTAGGTTTGTTGAAAGGTTAATTGACTAATATGACCCTCCATGTGTCTTCATGCCGAAGTACCTCAAATATCTTGCATCGTACTGTGCTTTCAATCTGTTAATTTTGATAACCGACTCTTTATCAACTAGCTGAGATTGGGACCAAGTCCTCTGATTCCATTTATTTTCTTAATTGCTTTTTAATATTGAAATTATTAAATATTTATTAATTAAAAGGTACCTAATGGTAGCTCGTTCATGAGTTCTACGTCTGAGTAATATTATATTTGGATAGTAAATTAATCGAAAAAAAAAAGATAGGTGAGGGGTAAGGAGGGAGAGCACTTCTTGTTTGTTTAGAAGAAAAGAGAAAGATAATAAAGAAAGATAAGAGTTCTACTTTCAGATCTTTCCACTCTAGAAAATATTGTATTCTTAACCAAATTTGTCAATATTTTCTCTCAAAATTCCTCTCCACTCCCTTCACGTTTTGTTATTCAAACAAGGGACTCTCTATCCTTTCAAATTTCTCCCCTTCTTTGTTCTCTATTTTTCTCTATCCAAACACAGTATAAGAGAATTTTATTAAAAACTTGAGCAGTATCAACTCCTGTAATACAAGTACCGATTGGTTTGTGATACCTAAGATTTAGCTTTAAAAAAAAGAGATTGATAGACTACTAATAATAAAATAACAAGGTGCATCTTCTTTTCATGAGAGCTCATTTGCTAAGAACTCCACAGTTAAGCGTGCTTGGTAGGGGTAATCTTAGGATGGGTGACCTTTTGGAAAGTTTTCCTACGTGCACACGAGTAAGGCCAAAATGCGCTATAAAGATTTATGTTAGTATGTGGGGCCAGTATATACCCTTGTGTTACGGGTTTTAGTACCAGATTTTCTTAGGACTTGTTAGCAGATTACTTTTTTCTCCTTATTAATTGAGCTGCCCATGCTTAATCTAACTAAGGGGTGATAGCTTGAATTTTTTTATTTAATTTAGTATTTGAAAAATAAAGCAGGATAGTGCATGAACAGGTCAAAATAATTAAAATTAGGAGTAGGACTATTCAAGCTTACAAATTGGTTATTAAAATTTAATTATTTGGAAAAATAGGAATGAAATTGCATTGTCATCATCTTTAATATTTGTACATTTTCATGACCTTGCTAACATGATTATTTTAATACAATGTACATTATTTACTATTGTTTCGGTAAAGAAACGAGGGAGTGTAAAAGACACTTAAAATACCTGGAGATAGGTAGAAGTGTAATCAAGAGGGGCAACTCGTGGGAGGAAGTGACTTGATTTCCTGCAAAACAACACGTTAGCCTTGTCCGGGGGTGATCTCCCGGAAAACCCCTCCGACGCTCAAGCTAGAACGTGGATATGAGAATATGGAGTTAGGGATTACAGAATGAATACAAAAAGATGCAGTGTGTGATGCTATTGGAATTTTGGTAGGCTAATGAAGGGGAGTAGGAGCAAGGATACTTAAGAGAATTATTTTCAGATGCCCCTCCCCCTCTTGATGGTAGCCCCTATATATAATGGTGAGGAAGGGAAGTTACATCAGAGAGTGGGAGTTGAAGATCGTGGAAGACATGGGCAGTCAATTCTCATGGAGGAAGGATTACCATTCAATCAAGGGGAAGTTATCTTTGAGGAGAAGTGGACTAACATGGGAGTAGTGGGCAGTTATCAATCTTGAAGTAAGGAGATCCATGCATTGTGGAAGAATGGGAAGTTGCTTTACGGGAAGGTAGTTTAAGGCATTGAGAGGTTACTAATTCATGGGCCATTCAAGGGAGATGGAAAACCCAGAAGAAGGCCCGTTGACCGAAGGTCAAAGTCAACCCGAAAGGTCAAGGGGTATTTAAGTAATATAACGTTAATTATTAAATGAATTAATAAAAGAATAAATATTACCATGACATTTAGCCCCACGCATGAAGGAGGATGTGAGGAATAGCCCCAGCGATCAGAAACATCTTCCTTTATGCGGAAAAATACGCGTCCGTCGGACTTGGCTTAATGAAGAAACATGATCGTAGAGAATACTCAAAAGCTCATAAGGAGTAATACGGCCACAATCTGGCAGATCTTCAGACGGATCAGAAAAATTTGGCTTGTAAGCTTCGAATCGACAGTTCACATGTCAAATTCTGAGTTATAATGGAGAAGTTATCGGCTTTTCAAAATAACCGCAAGAGATACTTCAAAGTAAAGAAAAAATGATTAACACCATCAAAGCCGCGGCTTCCAGCATGCCGCGGAATATCTTTGGCTATCCTTTTTATTTATCCTCGGAAGAATAGATGTGGGAGTCGGACCCCGATATGTGCCCCACGGATGTCGCGGAAGTCTCAATACTTAGAATATTTTTGAGTAAGGCAGCCCCCAAGGGGGGGGTCCGACTTATCGACCCCACGGATCTCCAAGAACCTGGGTGTCTTCTTTTTATCAGGGCTTCGAGCCGGAGAGTAAGAAGGAAACATGATACCGCGGCATAGTTGAACTGACCCCCTAGCTAAATGAGCCACATGACACGGCTTGAACATATACTCTGATTTTTATTCTCTACTGAGGTACTCAGGGGGGTCCGACTTATCGATGAGGCGGGGAATTTTTAAAACTTGTCGTTTTGAATTTCCACGTTCTAACATGCCCCCCTTCTATCTCAAAAGACGTGGAAAGATTCCGTAATTCCATGTCACAGATGACACTAAAGGTACGGAAGCATTTCTCCTATACTTAGAATTTTTACCTTAACTGGGACCATTTGGGGGTCCGACTTGTCGACCATGCGGACACCCTAACACGGAATAATTCGCATTCGTTCTGGAGTGTAACTCAGGGTCCGACTCATCGACCTTTCGGAATATTATCAATACAAGACCACAAAACATATCCACAACTTCCCTACGACGCGGGGCATTTAGGTCCGCGTCTTCGATCATACGGATAAAGGCAAATTTATACCATACTTAGTTTTTACAACATGACAGTGTTCCAAGGAGTCCGACTTATCAATCATACGGACTCTGAAATATTTCACCTCATACATACGACGGTTTAGAGCAAAAGTAATGCGACATGGCGTTCGCCGTATCCATAAGTCGGACAGCTGAACATGTAACTTTTCATACTTAATAATTCATTCTTGGAGGTGCAGCTTAGACTTGTCGAATCTTCTTATTGATGAAGGAAGAAACCTCCAGGGTTTGTCCAAGGAGCTATCCGGGATTGAAGTGGAGCCGTTCAATGTTGAAGATTTTGTGAGCTTCACTCCCAGTCTTGAAGAGGGGGCGGCCGAATCTCCTCCGTTGCCGGCCCAGGACGCAGAGGGGGACGTCGACGCCTTTTTGGATAATGTCTAGTCTTGTAATTTTGTAATTTGATTTTTGCAAACATTCAACTCTATATTTTGAATATTCTGATGTATATATTTTTGAATCATGGAAAGTTTATTCATAGTATCCATGCTTGTTTGTTAAGCCGTGGCTTCTATCGTCTGAGCCCTCGGAATATTTGCTAAATCGTTTTAGCAGAGGGCACGATTTGCCGATGTCACGTGCGGGCGACATCAAGGAGATTTATACTTGGAATATTTTCAGTCCTTAGACCCCCTTCTGGGGGTCCGACTTGTCGATGTCCCGGTTGGGGGACATCTTAGTGGAAAACTTAGAATATTTTGGAACTCTGGGATCCCAAACTGGGGGTCCGACTTATCGATGTCCCGGTTGGGAAACATCTTTGTGAAAACTTAGAATATTTTTGAACTATGGGACCCCAAACTGGGGGTCCGACTTATCGATGTCCCGGTTAGGAAACATCTTTGTGAAAAACTTGGAATATTTTTGAACTATGGGACCCCAAACTGGGGGTCCGACTTATCGATGTCCTGGTTAGGAAACATCTTAGAATATTCTTGAACTGGAACCCCAAACTGGGGGTCCGACTTATCGATGTCCCGGTTAGGAAACATCTTTGTGAAAAACTTATAATATTTTTGAACTGGGACCCCAAACTGGGGGTCCGACTTATCGATGTCCCGAACAGACGGTGAATATATATTTCAAATGATTTTCGGTCTTGGAACCCTATTCTAAGGGTCCGATTTGTCGACATCACAAGTTCGTTAGTGATTTAGAATAACTTGATAATGGGACCCCTCTCAAGGTGTCCGTCTTATGAATATTACTGATTTAATAAGATTTGCAAAAGAATTTTACCAAATATTTGCGAACATAAGAGCCGGATAATCTGAAAATGAAAATGAAACTTCTGTTTATAAATGACTGATAAGAATACAAGTGATGATGAGAGAAGTAATTTCGAATGACAACGCAACTATGTTGCGGGATGAAGGTAGTCGCGGATTGATGCTGATAAGTTTGTCACTGATGAAGCTGCTTACACTGATACTAGTAACTGATTGCCCCTTGCAAATTTTATTAAATGAAGAATTTCTTTAAGTGGTCTCCATTCCATGGACGGGGTAGTTTTCTCCCTTTCATGTCTTCTAGTTCGAACGTTCCTGGTTTGATGATGCGGGTGACTTTGAAAGGTCCGTCCCAGTTGGCCCCTAACTTTCCTTTTTCAACAATCTTTCCAGTAGCTTCGACTTTTCGGAGGACGAGATCATTGACTTGGATACGTCTTGTTTTCACATGGCGGTTGAAGCTACGAATCATCTTCTGCTTTTGGGCCATCGATCTCAGTAGTGCATTTCCTCTGGTCTCTGGAAGTAGGTCTAAGTTAGCTCTTTTTCCTTTTTCGTTCTCGTCGTATGAGTAGTAGGTGACCCTTGTGGAGGGTACTCCTATTTCCACTGGAAGTACGGCTTCAGACCCGTACACTAAAGAGAACGGTGTGTGCCCCGTGGCCTCTTTTATGGTGGTTCGACTGGCCCATAAGATTCCGGGTAGTTCTTCATCCCAATTACCCTTGACCCCTTCTATCTTCTTTTTGATACCATTTAGTATCTCCTTGTTGGCGGATTCGACTTGACCGTTAGTTTGCGGTCTGGACACAGAACTAAATCTGATTTGGATGTGAAATTTGTCGCAATACTCGATGGTGTTCTTGCTGACAAATTGCCTTCCATTATCCGTAATGATCACCCGCGGGATGCCGTATCTTGTGATGATGTTCCGCCATAAAAACTGACAGACTTGCTTGTCTGTGATCGAACTAAGAGCCTCTGCTTCTACGTACTTGGTGAAGTAATCAATAGCCACAATGATGAACTTGCGCTGCCCCTTTGCTGGTGGAAAAGGGCCAAGGAGATCCATACCCCACTTGTCGAATGGCAGGACGGCTTGCAAGACGGTCAAGTAATTAGAGGGTTTCCTCCCTATCTTTGAGTGATACTGACATTGAGGACACCGTAGGATCAACTCTTCCGCGTCTTTTCGGAGTGACGGCCAATAATAACCACTTCTAAGGACTTTGCTAATGACTGTTCGCACTCCCTGGTGTATTCCGCATCCACCTTTGTGTATTTCGCGTAGGATATAATTTCCTTCTTCAGGAGCAACACATTTCAGAAGGGGATGTGTGTATGACTTTTTATAAAGCGTTCCTTCGTGAAGTTCGAACCATTTGGCCTTCTTCTGGAGCATTTTGGCCTGATTCTCGTCCTGGGGGAGCGTTTGATTTTGCAAGTATTTAACGTATGGCTCCATCCATGTTTCAGATCTGTCGATGGTATTGATCATGAAGTTGATGCTGGGGTTAGGGAGCACTTCCCAAATTATATCACGAGCCGCGGAAGTATCTGCGGAGCTGGCGAGTTTTGCTAGGGAATCGGCTTGGGCATTTTGGGATCGTGGAATGTGCTCCAACGTGAACTTATCAAACTTGGGAACAAAGTCCTTCACTTGTTGCAGATACATTTTCATGCTATCATCTTTAGCCTCGAATTCCCCGTTTACTTGCCCCACTATTAATTGGGAGTCCGAGAATGCAGCCAATTCTTTAGCCCCTGCCTCATAGCAGATTTTTAGCCCCATCAGTAATGCTTCATACTCGGCCTCATTGTTGGAGGCCGCGAACTCAAATCTGACCGCCCTTTCCATGCAGACCCCGGCGGAAGACACAATGAGGAGCCCGGCCCCACTCGCCGATTGTGTTGAAGACCCGTCTACATACAATTTCCATTCTCGATTAAGTTCAGCAGGAGGGGGGGAGTGCTTTCAGCAATAAAGTCAGCCAAGGCTTGTGCTTTAATTGCCGTTCGAGGCTCGTACTCGATGCCGAAATCTGCTAGCTGGTTTGCCCAATCTGTGACACGGCTCGACTTGTTTTTCCCCTCAAGGATCTTTTTTAAAGGTTGATCAGTCCGGACAATGATCGGGTTGGACTGAAAGTATGGCTTCAATTTCCTGCTGGCCATCACTATCGCGAATATGACCTTTTCCACTTCACAATAGTTCCCTTCTGAGCCGCGGAATGCATGACTCACATAGTATATTGGGAGCTACTTCTTTTCCCTTTCCGCCACAAGCACTCCGGATAACGAGTATTCGGAGACAGAGACATATAAGACTAGCTTTTCCCCGTTGATGGGCGAAACTAGTTTTGGCAAGGCCGATAAGTGCTTCTTAAGCTGACGGAAAGATTCTTCTGCTTCCGCGGTCCATTCGAATTTCTGTTGCTTTATCGTTTTGAAGAAAGGCAAGCATTTGTCTGCTGACTTTGAAAAGAATCTTCCTAGTGCGGCTATACACCCCGTAAGCTTTTGCACTTATTTTACGGAGGTGGGGGATCTCATGTTTTGAAGGGCCTGAATCTTATCTGGATTTGCCTCGATGCCCCGTTCGTCTACCAAGAAGCCGAGACATTTTCCTCCGGTGACCCCGAACACGCACTTGTCCGGATTGAGCTTCATCTGGTGTTTACGGAGGGTATTGAACGTTTCACGCAAATCCGCAGCGTGCTGAGTTGCGTGCTTGCTTTTTGTTATCATGTCATCCACGTATACCTCTAAATTCCGTCCAATCTGAGATTGGAAAACCTTGTTTACTATCCTTTGATAGGTGGCTCCAGCATTTTTTAACCCGAAGGACATGACTTTGTAGCAGTAGACACCCATGCTAGTAATGAAGGCCGTGTGTGTTTGGTCCTCCGGCGCCAATTGAATCTGGTGATATCCGGCATTGGCATCCATGAAACTTAGTAGCGCATGGCCTGCTGTGGAGTCCACCAGGCGATCTATTTTGGGAAGTGGATAGTCGTCCTTGGGGCAGGCTCTATTCAAATCCGTGAAATCGACACACATCCTCCATTTGCCATTTGGTTTCTTCACGAGGACGACATTGGATAGCCAATCGGAGTATTTGCATTCTCTAATAAATCCGGCTCTCAATAATTTTTCAACTTCCTCTTTGGCGGCCTCGGTCCGCTCTTTTCCTTGATGCCGCAACTTCTGCTTTACTGGTTTGTGGCCTGGTCTTATGTCAAGTTTATGACAGGCATTTCTTCCGTGCTGAAGGCGAAGACGTCACGGAACTTAGCAATGGTGGCCACGATTTCTTGTTTAATCGTACCAGGAAGATCTTTCCCTATCTTTAGTTGCTTTCCCTCGAACATGTCTACTTCCTCGTATCTTTCTATGGGACGAGGCCTTTCGTGTGTGCTAGGGTTTTCCATATATACGCTCATGACAGCGGGAGCGTCTTGATCTTCCCTTTCCCTTTTGGCGGGTGTCGCGGAATGTCCGCGCTTCAGAGTGTTTATAAGGCATTGGCGTGCCGTTATCTGATCTCCCTTGAGGATGCCAACTTTCCCATCGTCCTGTTCGAATTGCAACAAGAGTTGATGAGGGAAGATTGCAGCTTTGATCTTGTTAATGAGGGGAAGTCCCATGATGGCGTTGTAAGGGAAAGTGAGATCCACTACCGTGAAACGTATGGGCAGGGACCTGCTTTCACTTCTTTCTCCCACGCGCACGGGGAGAATGATCGTTCCTAGCGGAATGACCTGACTTCCCCCAAACCCGATCAGCGGCTTATCGAGGGGCTGCAAGTGCTTTTCCTCAAACTTCATTTTTCTCAAGCACTCCATTGTAATGAGATCAGCCGTGCTTCCGGTATCCACGAGTACCCTTTTGACTTTCATCTGTCCGATTTTGAGGGTGACCACCAGAGGGTCAGTATGGGGCTGTTGCAGCGTTTGCGAGGTCGTGGCATCAAATTTCATGACCGGCCCACTGGTTACGTTCGTTGTCGGTCTTTTCAGCAGAGTATGGACACTGTCTTTCGCGGCGCGGACGGTAGGATATTCCTCGGTATATCCTCCAAAAATCATGTTGATGGTCCCTTGTGTATGGGAACCTTCGCGCCTTGCCTCTTCCCTCTTGGGGGATCCGCGTCTTTGATTCCACTGCCTTCTGTTTGCTCCTCCTCCCGTGTCATAGTCCCTCTTGTTGAGGAACCTGGAAAGCTTTCCTTCATCGGCCAGCTGATACAAGATACGCTTGAGTTCGCGACATTGGGCGAGGGTATGGCCGTGCTCTTTGTGGTAGTCACACCACAAATTGTAATTGCGCCTGTTGGAAGGAGTGGTAGTGGGAGGTGGAGTTGGCAACTTGTCGCGAACGGCAAAGAAAATATCCCTTCTGTTTCGATTAAACATCGGGTCGTTTCCTCCGTCTAACAAATTGCGTGTTCTGGATTCCCCTGCCGCGGTATAAATGTGATGGGAACGCGGGGGTCCCATATTTGAAGAGGGCGCGGGACGACGCGGCGTGTGATTTCTTTCCCTCCTCGGCTGGTGCTCTTCTCTGTTCCTCGAGGATTGGTGGGGAGTTGCGACGTCTTTCTTGTCAGACTTCCGCCTCTTGGGGTCATGTGCCTGACATACCTCGGAGGCCGTGACATAACTTTGACATTGCTTCATGGCCTCTGCATATGTCTTGACCTGGCTTTCCACCAACTGGAACTTGAGCCTTTGAGCCTTCATTCCATTGATAAGGGCGTTTAAGGCGACTGATTCCTCTAAATCCGTCACCTCTAGCACCGCCTCATGAAATTTCTTCAGATAGGAGGATATGGATTCTCCTTCCAATTGAGTGATACTAAGTAGGTGGAAGTTTGATTTCTCCTGCCTTCTTGAGGCTATAAAGTGGCCCATAAATTTGCCTTCTAGTTGGGCAAAATTGTGGATACTTCCTTGTGGAAGGGAGGTGTACCACGTCAAGGCTGCTCCTGTAAGAGTAGTTGGGAAGAATTTACACCACAAGGAAGGATTGGTAGTGTGCAGCACCATCAAGTTCTTGTACGCCATCAAGTGTTCTTCGGGGCATGACGTTCCGTCAAATCCTGCCATATTTGGGATTTTTATTTTCCCCGGGTTGGGAATTTTTAGTATTTCAGGAGCCATTGGAGAGATTATCGGCGTAGGATCTCCAGGGAGGATATTGACCTCAACTTCGTTCCGCGGCATGGTTACAGGACTCGCTGGATGGCTAGATCCTACCAGCTGCGCCCTCTTCCTCTCTTCCCTCCGTCGATCCACCAGCGACTGGATACTTTCGGATGCCTTATGCTTTTTGCTTTCTAAATAAGTACGGGCATCTTGAGAGGCGGTTTTAGACTCTCTGTCTCTAGGATCACTTCTGCCGAGGCTTGCATGAGTCCTTGGTCTCTCCCGTCGCCTCTTGTTTCTCTTGCTGGAACGTGACATCTCCGAGTTCCCATCCTGAGATTCGTGGGATTTGGGTGTCTCGTTAGGGGGCTCGATCCGTTCCCGCAGATTTTTTATTTGATCTGCCATATCATCCAATACTTGTTGTGGAGCAGGATTATTGTTATTCATGACGGCGCGGAGCTGTTCGGAAAACGCAGCAGTGAGGTTTCGTGCTAGCATGTCCAGATCACGGCGGGTCACGGCCTGATTGTTGGCCTGACCTGCAGAAGTGTCTGTATCTGTGCTATGCACGGTTGCGGTTTGTGTTGGATTTCTTTTGGGAGCCATGACTTTTTGTAACACACCCCACAGACGGCGCCAAACTGTTTCGGTAAAGAAACGAGGGAGTGTAAAAGACACTTAAAATACCTGGAGATAGGTAGAAGTGTAATCAAGAGGGGCAACTCGTGGGAGGAAGTGACTTGATTTCCTGCAAAACAACACGTTAGCCTTGTCCGGGGGTGATCTCCCGGAAAACCCCTCCGACGCTCAAGCTAGAACGTGGATATGAGAATATGGAGTTAGGGATTACAGAATGAATACAAAAAGATGCAGTGTGTGATGCTATTGGAATTTTGGTAGGCTAATGAAGGGGAGTAGGAGCAAGGATACTTAAGAGAATTATTTTCAGATGCCCCTCCCCCTCTTGATGGTAGCCCCTATATATAATGGTGAGGAAGGGAAGTTACATCAGAGAGTGGGAGTTGAAGATCGTGGAAGACATGGGCAGTCAATTCTCATGGAGGAAGGATTACCATTCAATCAAGGGGAAGTTATCTTTGAGGAGAAGTGGACTAACATGGGAGTAGTGGGCAGTTATCAATCTTGAAGTAAGGAGATCCATGCATTGTGGAAGAATGGGAAGTTGCTTTACGGGAAGGTAGTTTAAGGCATTGAGAGGTTACTAATTCATGGGCCATTCAAGGGAGATGGAAAACCCAGAAGAAGGCCCGTTGACCGAAGGTCAAAGTCAACCCGAAAGGTCAAGGGGTATTTAAGTAATATAACGTTAATTATTAAATGAATTAATAAAAGAATAAATATTACCATGACAACTTTTATTTTGTGTGATGGAAATTTATCTAGATAAGTATTCATGTTTAAGATCATTTATTTTATCATAGATGGTATCCGATGGAATTAATGAGAATTAAACTCATATCTGGTCAAAATTTGCTGATTTATTCTTTTAATACTTCCTTCGTTTTATATTACTTACATCAAATCAAATTTTACAGTAATCATCATATTATAGTAATTTATATATTTTGGCTATTATACAAGGAAAATCATAGTAATGTGGGATTTTTTTGATTAGTCTCGTCGCATATTTTCATAATATCAAACTCTTATAATTTTTAGTTACGTAAAACTCAAGATACGGTCCGACAATAACGTTGGATTGCACTAAAATGTATTTGGTGCACGTATTTTAAAACAAAGAAAGTATTCAACAATTCATTAAAGAAAACAAAAATCAAAAGTGATATAATTTAATAAATAAATGGATTTGAAGAGTGATTTGATTGACTATTAGTCATAGTATATAATTTACATGAAGGTGTTACTTGCTATATGCACCCAGGAGCAGCTTATATGATACTGTAGCTTTTTAATTTGCTTGTTTAATTTGTATTTTGGTTGAAAAGTCAGTCTTGAATCCTCTTGATAAAATAAAATGGCGCATATAGTCAATTTCAGAATCTGTTTATTTGAAGCATTCAAACATAATCAGAAAATCAGAAAAGATATAAATAAAAATTATAGAATAATCCATATATTCCTAATCTACTATATATCGGCTTGTTTCAGTAGAAACTTAGTTGATATTATAAAGTATGAATAAGGAACGGTATGGATGAAAATGATATCGATGTTACGAAATACTTCTTTGAACTAAATCAGTCGGAGACGATTATATGATTAAAATGTGACAGACTATGAAATGGAGAAAAGTTTTACCCGTTTATAACAATAATAAGAATGTCACAGTTTTAATCCAAAAAAAGTACATCATCTTTGTCCCACTAAGTTTGCTTCAAGTATATTTACCGATCAAATTAAACCAAAGCAAGTGATCAAATGAAGTGGCAAAAATGTATATTGTATAAGAAGTGGGTGAAATGTATAGATGAGATGAATGTATAAGTTAAATGTCTAAATGAAAATTAAAGAAAAATTATAATTTATAGCTAAAAATAATAATAAAATAAATTTAATGGAACAAACAAAAAAGGAAAATAGGCCGGTATAATTAGATGGATTAATTTGTTCTTTTGAGTTCATATGTTTTTAATGACCTAGCCTTTTTTTTTTAAGTTCTCATCTAAATTATTCAGGTTTTATTTTTATGTTATGGATAAATTTTTCTAAAGTTCTCAAAAATAACTCATTTTTCCTTGATCTTTAAAACAATTTATTTTATTGCGTAGCAATTTAGTTACGGAGGAAGTAGAAGAAAAAACTGGAAGGTTATAAGATTTTGACTTATTCGGTAAGTATGTATGACAGTGACAGAAACGTGATTGATGTAATAATGACAAGTTGCTTTAGTTTAGCCAATTCAATAGCTATTTATAAAGGTTTTCATTGGATTTTTAGGAATGGTTATTGATGGGCTTTCTAATAGTTTGGCCCTTTGAAGTGAGCTTTATAACCATTCCTGAAAACCCTATTAATCAATCACTCCGTCTCTTAAGAGACCGTTTCTTTGAGAGACGTCTTTCAGGCCCAACCCATTAAACTTTAATTTTCACTTATTGTATCCGTAATGCTTACTTATATTATCCTTAATACCTACTTACAATATACTTAATACCTACCGAAACAGTACTTAACTACCTACTTATAATATTCTTAATACTTACCAAGAAACTTAATCTACTAGCCTACTTACCATATCCTTAATGCCTTTACAATATACTTAATGGCTAATGCCCACCGATTAAGTAATTCAGTACTTGTAATATTTTAAATGCCTACTTACAATATTCTTAATGCATGTCGATAAACTTACTTTATATTTTCCTAAATGAACAAATTGTTCAGACCAAGATGTTCAAAATAAGGTGATCAATTGGTCACATCACCAACCCCAATCATATGTCAATTATTATCTGTCAGCTATAAATTATTTGTCAAACATCTCCTCTCCTAAATGAACATGTTTATCGCTCTAACAGTGAAGCAAAGCTTCTTGTGATCAAAGACTGATCATGGAGGTTGATTAATTAGTCATAATTGTCGCAAACTGTTAATTATTCCACCTTAAAGTTGTTAACAAATAATATTAGGTTTTCCATTGATAGATATGTAATCGTAATGCTTTCTAAACATAAATCATCTCTTATTACCATTAAAGTCTCATTTTTTGCAATTTATTAACGTGATTCAGCAGCTAACTGTTATACAAATGGTACAAATCTTAAATCACTCCCCAAATTACTCGCACCAAACATGTACACATTTTTTGGGGTTATATTCACGCCTTATCTTCCATTTTTCATCCTTATTTTTAGGTACATCCTAGTGTTTTTATATCATTTTACTTTAAGCAAAATTTATAATATTGTTTGGTAAATAATCGTGGTCGTTAAATATTTTAGCTGACATCTTGTTCAGGTGAAATTGTTTTTCAACTAGCTGAAATATGCCAGTTATTTAAGAAGATATTTGATAAAATTAGATATTGATCGTTGACTGTTTATTTAAGGAAATGTGGATTGATAAGAGAAAAACCATAGAAAAATACCAACTTTTATTAGCCTTTTCATTTTAGCTTAAAAAAACAGGTGTTTAGTTGGCTTAAAGTTTTTTACCAAATATTTTTTGGCTTTTTGACTAATTACAAAATGAAAGCAAAAAAGAATCTAAAAACCATTTACCAAACAATTCAAATGTATTTTTGATTATTTGCATATATTTGCAAATCAAACAAAATAAAAAGTTTGATATACCATGTGCCTTACATGTGTAATTTTTAGGTATTTCCTCCGTTCTCTGATATTTTTTCCGTTTTAGAATATTCCACTTTAAGGAGAGAGAAATTTGATTATGATTTTTGAGACATATTTAGAATATAAAATATATCCATGTGAGACCTTATTATATTAATTTTAATGTATAGTTTTTTGTTATGTATTTTTTTAAAATTTTTTATTAGGTATATATAAAAATATTAAAACTTAAAATTTATTTTAAAAACTCTGCAAAAAAATAAACGAGAAGTGAAGAAATAAAAAACCTGAGGGAGATCGGAGTGTACTTTTATTGATTTTACACTGCTACTAGTTGTAATACATACTATGCGGTCTAACAATTAAACCACGTAACTTTTCACATCTTTCCTTTGCTTGCTAGTTCTTTGTTTAAGATATTGTTTTGTTACGAAGTACTAAATTGGGTTTTTATGATTTTTGTCATATACTACAAGTGATACTTAATCCAACTTTTATAAGTCTTTCCATGATGAGGCTTCATTTAATCATCAGTTTAAATTTTTGATTGAATTGATTTTTTGACATAATATAAGAATTAACGTGATAAAAAGACTTAGTGTATCCCGCCTATAAGAAACTATGATTAGGGTTTATGGAGAAAAAGAAAACAACAATCTATATCCATAAAGGAGGAAGCGGCCACAAAATCCTCAACTCGAGAAAAATTCTCAGAAAGAGATGTTCTTACAACGAAAAGGACTAAGTGAAAGTGAATCCTCAAGTGTGTATCTTACCACGTAAATTTGACCCTTAATCATAAAATTAAAAATAAATAAATAAAATCCACCCTTCATTTCAAAATACTTGAGACAATGTATAACGAAGACATATATTATATCCGTATTTCTAATCTAAACGGCTATCAACCAGTTCCTTGACTCTTTGTCCTACTTTCATAATGAGACACTTTCAAGCAGTACTATTTGACTCATTTTATGCAAGGTATAGTTGTCGATGTACATTAGGGACTAAAAGTACAGTTTTTGTAGGGCTTAGAGTGAGGTACTTAGTGACTAATCACAGTAAAACTAGCCTAATTAAGTAGAATCATAAGACAAAATGGAAAATAAGTCACCTGATAACTACTGGATTCTACCATAGCCAAACAATGGGATATATTCATGCATACATCAATTATAGAAGTCAACACAACAAGTACCTAAATTTGTGTACTTTTGAGGAGTGCACCCGTGTGGGTAATGTAATTGTCATCAACATTCAACAACATTGAAAAAAAATATCAATATTATATAAATTTATATACTAGACAGATAGCATGTCATGAAATAATAGTAAGTCTCTTGAGAGACAAGCTCCCAAAATCCAGCTTAATTCATTAAAATACCTATTACGTGTACACATTTCACAAAACACCCACTATGATTTTTAGTGGGTATTTTGTATGCTGAAATAGACGTATAAACATCTATAACAGATAATATAAACTCCTACACCAAATAACCTAAACAGCTACAGCACGTAACATAAACTTCTATAGCACATAACATAAATACATACAACAAATAATCAAAACGCCTATAACACAACAAAAATACCTACAACACATAACAAAAAAATCTACAACAAATAATCTAAAACACCTACAATACATAACCTAAACCCTTATAGCAAATAATCTAAACACATACAGCATATAACACACACTTGACAACTTCAGAATGTTTAAAACGCCTACTTGACATACTGTTAACTCTTACTTGACGTATTCAAAATGTTTATTTAAGGAATCCTAAAATCCTACTGCGTAAGTGTGTAGTTACACTACATTTTCATGGAATGTATTTTAAAAAATCTAATAGACTGACCCAATTAATACCGTCTTTTTAAAAGACGATTTCTCACAACAATTTGTTACGAAAGTCACAAGTATTTAAAGTTTTTTTTTTTTTTTTTTTTTTTTTTTTTTTTTTTTTAAAATTATGATCAATTCCAATTCTACTTATGCTTATAGAGAGTTTTGTTTATTCCGAAATCAAAAAGAAAGTACAAGGCTCATTAATATTTTGTGGCTTAAAATTTAACCTTAATATTACTGTCCTTGAAAATCATTATTATACTTGTTTTTGAGATGTCCTACTTATTATCATAGTCACAAACTCGCAATCTATGATCTCAAAACTCTCTTGCCTAAACACAAACCTTAGATAATATTTCTCTATTGTGAATTCTCAATTTTAATTCTCATTTTGAGTTCGTAAAACTCCTTCGTTAATCAATAAAAACAATTTAGTCTAAGAAAGGACTAATTTGCACTCCATCAATGTACTAAATTAACTCTTAATACCTTTAATTATGCATTATTAAAAATTAGAACTTGTAATTGAAAAAAATTTAAAATGAAAATCAATACAATTTTACATTATGAAAAATTAAAAAAACTTATTATTAAAAAAAAATTTTAAATTATAATTAAAAATAAATTATAGATGAAAATTAATTGATGAATAATACAAAAAAATCAAATAAAAACTTGATGTCCTTCCTTTAAAAGTAGACCATAAACACTACCAACCTAGATCATTATTTTATAATGATCTCAACAATAAACAGCTTTCATTGGTAGTAATCCAATTCAACTGGATAAAAGCCAAGGCTGGACATAAATATTTTTAGTTTTGATAATAGGCGTTAATGTAGGGTATTGGATTGATTTTGGATTAGGTACATTGGGTCAGTTTATAATCGAGTTATGCGTCGACGTATATTAATTTTTACATAATTGTAAATTTAGTTTTGAAATCTAATTAAAGTCAAATTCGATTACAAAGTCGGATAATAATATCGAATTATCGGGTCTATTAAGAAAAGCTTTATGCATCCTCCCTAACTTCAACCCAATTAAAAGGACTAAAGAAAAATGATTTCGCAAGATAACAAAAACATAACTAAAAAAGGAAAGCCGTCTAAATAACAACTATACATAGCTAGCTAGCAACAAGATACATGCTCCATTCATTTTTGATTTTGTCTCATCACTGTTTTCTAGTAGTTGCAAACTGTTAAGAATTAGTCATATTATTCTTAGAATGGTTCCATAAAACATGCATGAATGATTGATTGAATGATGATATAAGTAATTTAATATAAGATACTTTTATATTGAAGTGTTTGACAAACGACTGATAATTGATTGTAATAATTAATTTAAGTATTTGACGAATTGATTTTGAACACGATGGTGAGATCTAGTTGATGATTCATAACAACAAGTTGTTTCAAAAAAACTAATTTTCCAACAAGTTATTTTGCCAAACACTCCAATTAATAGGAATGTAACCAAATTTCTTAGTTTTAGGCACGGTCGTTCCTGACCATAGGCAAGCTAGACATTTGTCTAGGGCTAGAGTTAAAAGGAGTTCTAATATCTGAAAATTCTAGTTAATAAAGTAGACATTTAAACATTTGTAATTTATGATTAGTTTTTTTATCAATTAAGAAGCTTATAACACGTCTACATTTTTATATTGATAATTATAATACATAGGATCCGTCTCTGTTTTTTTTTAACACTCGTTAAAATTCAGAATCAACTCTTCGTAGAGAGGATCTATTTCTTTTAGTTTGTTTAAGGCCAATAAAATATCATAAACAACACTGATTTTAGGATATATATCACTCTAGGTATCCATTTAAAATTGCAACAAGGAAAGTTAATACAAAAATAAAAGAATATATTAAAATGAAAAGTGTGATAAATTTGAATGACATAAAAAGTATAGTTTTAAGCATCGGAAAGGTGCTTCTTTTTGACACTGGAGTACATATATTTTTAATAAGGAACCTAATATTGATATATAAAGTTATTGTATTATTAGAGGAGAAAGGGAGGGGGGAAGGCATCTCTTAGAAAGCAACATAATATTGCCCATCTTATGGAATGACTATAGCTTTTCTATCAAAATCTTTGGATAAGCTTGGGTTGAAGATTTAGTTTGCATTATGGGTCTTAGGTCATTCAAACTTCAACCAAGAAAAAGAAGTGGGAACACACTTGTATAATACTTCTATGTGGAATATATTGTGTGGATATTAACATCCAATATTGTCTTTATAATCATGAGAAATCCTTGTTTGTATTTGTTCTTATATATCATTACGAGAATATAGGCTTTTAGGCCAAACACCATGATAGTGTTAATGTTTTCGATGAGGTGCTTACTCAATAATGAAAAGTTTGGCAAAAACGACTCGTTTGGTTGTTAGTATCAATAGGTTGTAATGGAAATGACTTGTAATGTAAATTTTTACGAAATGTATCATGTCATTAATTTCTATCGTAATAAAATGTTGATTACAAAAAACTTTTTATTTCATATTTTTTTATTACCACCTAATACCTATATTTTAATGTAATGCATTTGAATGAATTTTGTGAAGAAAAAGAAATAATTAAAAGAGAACAAGATGTATAAACATATAATTTGTCAAAGGTTTTCTTATTTAAAATACATTAAATTTTTATTACAATTTCTACCCTTTAATATAGACTACCAAATAGAGGGGTCTTTGAGGGTGTGCGAGATGATCGACTGCACATGACTCCCTTTTCTCCCGATATGAAAAACTTAATCAAAAAAAAATATATAATAAATTTATTAATTAAATAAATATATTTACTATCAATAAGACGTAAAATAAAAATTTTATATATGACCCCCATAATTTTCAAGACGGCTCTGCTACCAAAAGGGCCACAATAATATAATATAAGATCGTTGGCATGGGTTTTCGACGTGAATACTCATTTGCGATATAAGTCTTCCTTTTACGATGGGTCAAGAATCAAGATATGAGCTCACACTTGACATTTAGATACAATAATCCTAGCGTATGATCAAATATCGATCAGATTTCTCCAGATTGATTATAGAATATATAATGTGAATATAAAACCTGAACAATGTGACATTTTATCTTTTAACTGCGCATAATATTTTTCAAGAATAACATACGTACTAACAGAGAAAATTATCGAAAACTTACATCACTTTGATTCAAATGAATGTGATTATTAAACTTCTAATTAAAAATAGATAGTTATTGATGTATATATATTTTAGACTCTTGTAATTATTGTTTTTACCATAAAAATAAATATGAAAAGATCTAATTGCATATTATCCTCTTTTACTTCTTACAAAATACAAATTGTAATCACATATAATTTAATTTTTGTTACCATTTTTAGGAAATGAAAACAAAATTTACCAAACCTTTGTCCATCCTAAGTTGGCTAAATTCTTTATAGGTATTTAAATCGTCTAGGAAACTCCAACTACATTATAATTAATTTTCTTCAAATAAACACCATCATATATGATTAAAAAGATGTAATTAAATTGAATTAGTCAATAATTCATATTTTGTCACCTAGACCAACCTAATTAGGGAATGAGATAATACCATTTTACCCAATCATAAATCATTTACAAGTACACGTGCCCTCATTTTATTTGACATTAAATATGGTTTATGAGATTATGTTTAGCCTAATCATACTTTTTAGCTTAAATATTTGACATAATAGTGCATTTTAGTTGAGTTGGGTTCGCTATGGGACATGTTTCATCAGCAGAGGCATGAAATCTTGATGGGGACAGCTACGTGGCATGACTTGATAGATAAAATAGGAGGGATTTTGAGATTTTTTTTTCATTCTAAAATAGGTGTACGTCACTCAAGACCTTAACATGTATAATGGAGAAAAAAGTAATAGAGAATATCCTAATACAAATATAATTATAGCAAACTCATTAGTCTCATATGAGACCGTCTCATGGTGAGACGACCTCAGAACAAAAAGATGACCCAGTGAAGTAGCTATGGGCCGGGCATGGTCCAATAATACCCGATGAGGAGCTGGAGGCGGGCTGATTGTGGTTACCTTTGGGGTGCTAATTTTGAGTAAGAAAAGGTATGGAGCAACAGCCCATTGGAAAGGAGTCCAATAGGCCCAAGGAGGATATGGATATGGCCATGAATTGGAATAAGAAGCTGGGCCAGATGTAGTGGGCTAGTTCCTTAATCCAGCGGCAAAGGCTGAATTGGCAGAAGAAGCCTGGTGGCTGCTGCGGCTTGGTTGTCCACCACGACGGTTGTTGCTGCAGCCATCATGGTGGTTGGGGGCGGCAAAATTTCCCGAGAGGTTTTAAAACTAACCCGTTGATCGGTGACAAGATCTGTGTCTTGGGATAAAGTGGGTTTTTTGTTGTTAAGTGTGTTCCTCCAATTCTAACATTGAATGTAGAGAACCAAAGGAGGCAAGTGGATTCATATGTTGAATTAAGGATCAAAAAGAACCATAATCCGAAGATCAATCTCAAAGAAGTTGTAGAGCCAATTTATTATCGGAGATAGTGGTGCTAAGATTGGTGAGAGTAATGGCAATAGTTTTGATTTCGGTGCTATATGTTTTGACATCGGGAAAACAAGAAAGTTTGATGTCATTGAGTTGGGGTTTAAGATGGAAAATTAGGGTGGTTTAATGTTTTGAAATTATTCATGAGGCGATTCCATGCATCCATAGCATGATCATCGGGATGCACAATATTTTTTAGAAGATCAATACTGATAGTGCCATATATCCACGTCCGAACAATGTCACCAAGACGTTGCCATTCGGGATTAATCGAGGGAGACACTTTTGAGTTATCAGTGGGAATAATATGCTCTTCAACAAGATGGGCACTGCAATGAAGTTTGAAAAGAGTGCACCAAATATTAAAATGAGTCCCTTTTTCATCGAGTTGTATGGGTACACAATTTTATATGTTGGTTATTAAAATAGCGGGATGAAGTTTTGGAGATGCTATGGAAGAACGATTGAACCGGCGGCCAAGTAAAAGAGAAGGAGAAAAACTAGGGTTTATAGAGGAGAAAGGTCTAAGCTCTTTGATGCCATAATAGAATTGATAGAATATTTTTGGTTAGCTTTCTCATTCATGAAATGCGTATATATAAGTACATAAGATATTGCATAGTTTTTACACAATAATCTATTATTCTACATGATAATAATATTATTCTACTACATAATAATATACACAGGAATATTTATTAGTTTTTATTATGCATATTTAAAAATATTAAATGTTGAAATAATATGTTGAATAGTGTGAAAACTGAATGTGAAATTACTAAAAAACAATAGTAAATACATATAATATCAAAGTCCCAAGCTAAATGAAAATGGGATTGTGTTGAGAAATCTAATTGGGAAGATCCTACTCCAACTCCAACTCCAAAATAACACCTTGCAATATATTCAATTTATTAAGAGTACATCTTAAAAGGCATTTTAACAAGTGAACAAATTTATAAGGAGAAGATTATTTTTAGCTAAATTACATTTACGATCAGATAGACCAGATTAATATTATTAATTTTCATGGATGAATATTAAGTTGTTCAACAAATATATCCAAATTTTTTGTTGAAGATCCATCATCTTCTAATGCAGTCTCTAATAAATACCTTACAACCTTAATATTTTTTTTCATTTCATCCACGTTTTCTTGGTTCATAAAACTCTTAATTTGTATATCGATATCCTTTCTTCTTAACTGTTTTTCCTCGCATAAATTAGTTCCCACCTTCCAATTATCAACAACTAGTTTCCGATTAGTAAACTGATCAGTAAATACAGGAAAACACAACATCGGAATTCCATACCAAATACTTTCTAATATCGAGTTCCACCCACAGTGCGTTAAAAATCCTCCGATAGCGGGATGAGATAAAACCGCATTCTGATTAGTCCAAGGAACAACAATCCCACGATCGCTAATGCCTTCCTTAAATCCATCGGGCAACAATACCCCATCATCATTAAGCACAATATTGGGCCGAAGCACCCAAATAAAATAAATGTTACTCTCCATAAGCCCATAAGCAATCTCCATAACATCATCTTTAGAAAGTTTAGCAAGACTACCAAATGAAACATACAAAACTGAGGCATTAGGCTTGGCATTGAGCCATTCCGAGCAATCAGATTCAGCCAAAAGATTAGTCGATATATCATTTTTGGGTGAGCAAACACGAAATGTAGGCCCGATTGCATAGAAAGGAATGAGAGCTTGTAAGGCTAAGATGGTGTCTAATTCAAGCTCTTGAATAGTGTTACAAAGCACAAATTCTGCTGATTTAACATCTTGAAATGCTTGAGAAAGTATCTTGTGAATGTTGGTTGAGGTGTTTGTTTCTTGTAGATATGACGTCAAGTCCCTTGGATCAAGAGATTTTACTCCTGGTATGTAATCAATTGGATCCTTCCGGGTATCTAGTTACATAATTGGTAACAAAGAAATCACATCACAATATAGTTAATTATATATTTGAACATAATTTGCATATTACAGCCGTAAAGTGTAGAATTTTTGCGAATTACAACCTTAACGTTTAAGTTTAATTTATTAAAAAAAGAATTAATTGCGATTACAACCTTGATGATTTTTTTTTTTTTTTTTTGCGAATTACAGCCTCTAAAGTAACTTTTTGATCAGCTTTCAAGCCAAGTGACCAGTTCTGTACAATTTGACCGGCTCACCTTTCTTTTTACGTTTGACTGTATTTCTTCCCCTTGACTTGAGAGGGTTAGGTAAACATTTAACTCATTCCAACTACATTAACCCATCTCAGATGCTCTTAAAACCCTTCAACCCCCAAATGTCTCTTTGTCTCAATCTCCAAATCCTCCATTGTTGCATAAGGTAATATCTTTGTCTGGGTGGCTTTGGTAACTCCATTAATGGAGTTGATGGAGTATTCCCAATTTAATTTTATTATACACCCAAATGTAAATAAATTAACTTGCTTTAAAATTAAATTTGAGATATTTATAAAATGGGTGTTTGATCAAACACAAAGATGAAATCAATAACCTGAAACAGTTTGACTGCTAATCTGTGAGAAATGCTTAACAAATCCCCATCGATTTCTCATAATCTCATATCCAAATTCAGACCAAATGAAGCCCAAATAAGCTCATTGTTTTTGACAATTTTTGATACAAAATTAAAAGAAAATTCCAATCAAATCATTCACTCAATTCAAGAGAATTTGAGCAAATAATTTCATCTAAAAAACTTAACCTTAAAAGACCCACAACTCTTAGAACTCAGATCAAAAAAAATTAAAAAAAACACTCAAAAATTGGTTTTAATTTCTCTCCTATTTTCAGTCTCTTCCAATTTTAATTTCTTTGTACTTTTTTTCATCAAAATTTACAAAACCATATGAGAATAAGATTGAAATTGATGACTCAATTAATGGAGTTCATGGAGTATTTCTTGATTTTGAATCGTTTCAAAAATTGGTTTGGGTTCTTGGGCGACATGCTTTTCATGATACTAATTTAACTTCTTCTGGTGATTTGTGTTATTTTGGAGGAGAGATTTGTTTCTTTAATTCTGGGTATTTCCAAAATGAAATTTTATTGAGTTTTTTCTGTTATGATTTTTCCCATTTTGAGGATATCTTTATGGGCAAATAAAATCTCAATTGTTTAACACCTTTAACTAAAAAACCATCATATAATTATATATTTAACCCTAAATTAAAATTACTTGATTCTTTCGTGATGGTACTATACTCCATTATAACTTATTACTCTATTTACTAAATATTTACTTTTTTATGATTTCAAGTAATACTAATTGCTTTTAATAAAATCTTATCCTTCATTTTACTCCAATTAATAATGAATTAATAGAATTTTATTCTTTATAAGTAATCTCTTTGGTTCCTTCCCATACTTCATTTGGGAAGAAAAAAATCATAAATCAGTAATGTTAAATATATCAAAGTTTAAAGATCGAGCTTGTCTTGTATGAGATCGTCATATTATTAGATGAGCCTATATAATTAGCACATTTCTTTAATTTGATTACTTTTAAATTGTAATAATCACTTTAATACAATAAATGTATATTGGCTTGTCGAATAGAAATAGTCTCAATATGAGACCGTCTCTTTTAAAAGCTGTGTAAACTACTCGTTTTGTATGAGACCGTCTCACCATGAGACGGGTCCATATAATAGCCAATATCTCTAATTGATATGATTACTTTAAGATCGTAAGTGATCGTTTTTAGATTATAAGTAATCACTTTAAAACTATAAAAAATGATAATTTAAAAATTATAAGTGATCACTTTAACATTGTGATCACTTTAAGACAGAAAGTATACATTAAGCCAGCCCAACAGAGATGGTCTCACCATAAGACCGTCTCATTTAAGAATTGGTGTTGTGTAAAACCTCTCCTCTAGGCTTTAAATTAGTATAGAAACTCGTGCAATGCACGAAGTTGTTAATATAAAATAATATGCAAATATAAATTTAAATAGACATGCAATTACATGTTTTTAGCATAAAATTATAATATATTTTATAAAATAGTTAGAGAATTTTATAATATAAAATGAAAAAATCCAGTAGTAATATAAGTATTAATTAAAGTTCTTATACTTTTTAAGGTAAATTGGGTAACCTTCCAATAATGTTATCATAATGATTTTTTGTCATTCTCAAAATAATTTTTGATTATCATATAGTATTTTTTTTTATTATATATTTTAGAAATTAAAATTTTATTGAAAAAACTTTATTAATTAGTAAATATTGCATCATAAAAAAGCAAATATATATTCTAAGAAACTTTGATTGAAAATCTTATATAGCTTTTAAATTCAAAATATAATATTCCAAAAAAAATTTAAAAGAATATATACAATTGTGATATACTATTCATATATTAAGAAATAAATTAATGATAATTTTGGTAAGAATTATTCCATATGGAAAATTAATATCAGAATGTCATGTAAAATTTTTTAGTGTTTTTATTAAATTATATTATAAGATAGATGATTTAGTTGAAAAAATAACTAAATTAGTTAGGTTAATCATTATATGATTCAAGACAATATTCAACTGCGTACTCCATCTGGCATTAGTTATGGGCTTATCGCCCAATACCAGATGTCAAGCGACTCAAACCCATCAGCATTGACTCCAAAACATACATTATTCAAAGAATTACTTTTTGTGAGAGATTTGGTTTCAGAGTCAACCACAAAATAAAAAATTTATATTTTTATAATTTATACTTCCTCGTTCCGTTTTAGTCGCTATATTTGCATGGGCACAGGATTTAAGAAAAGTGATTGACCTACACTGTAGCTGATTGTTTACTTTATAAAGTATAGTATTTTATTATTGTTAATTGAAAAAGAAAAAGAAAAAATAGATTGTTAGGTTACTTTATAGAGTATAGTATAGTATTTTATTATAGTGCATAGAGTATAAAGTAGGATAAAAATAGGGTAGGTAAAACTTTAAATGATTGTTTTATTCTAAAAAATAGAAATGTAGCAAATAATATAAAATTGCCAAAAATAAAAAATATAGCGGATATTATGCAACGGAAAAAGTATTTAGTCAAAGTAAGTTAGCTAAAGTCAACAATTTTTGTTATCTAAATTATCGATGAGATGGGTTTGATTGATATATTGGTGGATGAAGACGATACATAGGACATTAAAACTTACAATTATTGGTAGCCTCGTGGGTGAAGTCAATGGTTAGTACATAATACGATAAATGATTACTTTAAATTTACTATTAAAAATATAGTATATTTTTTCCTACAATACGTTCCTACCGGCTACTGGTAACCCAAAATTATTTTTGATTTTGCTCTAAACATATTTTTATATTTATTTGAACTCAAGTTAAATTTATATAGAACCTATAAATCTATTTAATACTAACAAAGCCTTCAAAATGTAAAAAAAATCAAGTATGAATAATTTAGATCCATTTAAGACCGTAGACCCATAAGACTCAGTGGGTTTGAATTTGGGTTCAAAATTTCTAAACCCTAAGGGTTCGAATCCGAATATGGTTCCACCAAAAATGAATCAACTTGAATGATCCAGTTGGACTCACCCAAACTTGACCCACGACTATCCTTAGGTGACAGTAAAGGAGTTTATTCGGGTCATCGGGTCGATTTTAAGTTATATGTTTTGAATTGATTCAAAATCGGATCTAGTGTCCAGATTAATTTCTACATAATTTTAAATATATTTTGAAGTCAAATCGAGTCCAATTAAAATACAAAGTCCGATAAATCTCGGATTACCGTCTAAAAATCTGTGCTGATGGGGACTTGATTTTTGCGAAGGGTATCTTAATTTTGTTTCTTGTCGCTTAGGATGATTGCTATAAGCAGCAAACCCATAACCAATGCCGCACATGACTCAACGTCTCAAGTCTCAACCAATAGAAAAAGTACGTGATGTATTGTTGAGATATCTCACTAGAAAATTCACACTTTCATCCATTCAATTTCATTTGTTTCCTTATTAAAAAATCTTTATCAATAATTCAAATATTCAATCTTGACTTAGTCTTTAATTATGCCAATAGACTAATTAATTTTTATTTTTTTAGTATTAAAATTCCTTAAATGTGAGAACATATTTATTAATTACAATTTGAGTCATATATAAGTATATGTTACAAACAAATGGCATAAATGGACATCTAAGATCATATACTTGTCCAAAGAAAAATTTTATCTTTTAAGGACACATATGACATAAATTTCATATAGTTTTTACTATGTACAGTTTTAGGGAAAGATACTACAAATCATAGGTTTGTAAATAAGAAACTAAATAGAAAATATTTAGTCAATAATAAACATTAACTACATTGTTAATTATGTAATTTATCCTATAAATGATAAAATAATTTCATTAAAGAAAATTTTTTCATTACTTAGATATAGGGTTTAATTGGCATAAGGTAGTAGTTGATAAGGGTAGGTCTGTCTAAATACGTGTTGGCTATTTGTAGTGTAGTCATAAAATTATATATGTGATAAATTGTCAAATTATTTGTAAAATGTTTTAGTGGATAAAATTTAGAGAAAAACTAAATAAACTTTAAAATGCTACATTTTATTTGAGTTAGTTTTAGTTGTAATCTTCTGAAAATAGTTACCTTAACTATTAAACATTACATAAACCACTAATAGATATTTAAGTTATTATGCTGAATATGCACTAAAATTTGTAATTATATTTCTTTTTATATTGATAAGTATCTATTATCATTATATTCAGTGTATTTTGCTTATAAAAACTATTAAATTTGTGCATTTTAACCCAAATAAAAATTACAAAAATCAATAAAAAAAAGAGTTGTCAAAAGTAAAAATTCAAAGGACAAAATAACATTAAATTTGAAGATAAAAGAAAATAATTACCGGGGCAATCAAAGTGTCCATGCTCCTTAAGAAGATTGATATGATAATAAAGATTGAAAACCAAAGCAGGCTCAGTCCAAAACGACACAAATCGTAATCCAAACTTTGTGGCAATCTTAGATCCCCAAGGATAAAAAGAATCAATAATCAAAACATCAACTTTTGGATTTGAATTCAATATAATCTCCTCTACTCCCTTCATTACAAAGTCAATCAATTTCCCATCCACATACCATCCTAAAGCCTCCTCTAATTTTGTACCATTTCTATCAAAATCCAAGGGCAAGCCATCCGATATCGACCGATATCGGATGTCAAGCCTGTTTGGCCCCTCGCGAACTCTCGAAAATATGTCATCGGAGTCCTTGAGGGGCTGAGCTTGGGTGATTTGGTGGTGGAGGTAATCATAAGTTAGGAATGTTACGGTGAAGTTTTTTGAAGAAGCAAGTTTTAGAGATAAGTTTATTGATGGGTTTATGTGACCTTGAAGTGGTAAAGGTAGAAATATTGCATGATGATTTTGGTTGTAGTTTGATTTTTTTGCTTCCATGATTTTTTGAGTTTTTTGTTGTTTGTGATTGTTGATGTTTCAATGGTGAAGGAAAGAAATGGTGGGTAATGTTAAAAGTTAAAGCCACATGATTGTCCTTTTAATATTTATAAATTTTTATATCTGATGGTTTTATTTTCAATTGTGGCCTATATTTTAGTTAAATAGCATAATAATACAAATTTTTATATAAAATAGACTTTTTATATGGATTTATCTCACGATGAGATGGTTTCATGTAAATATGAAAAGTATAAACATAGGAAAGATATAGGAATGAAATGAAATTAAATGAGATGTTCAATATATTGGAAGAAAGAGATATAGAAAAACTATCAAAAACAAAGATATAGCAAAATCAAAATGATCCGATGAAAGAAGTGTAGAAAAAGCAAGATAAAGAGAGTACTAATAAAAATTCACTCAAGCTTAATTGTTTTATTTGTTTTTTTGTCACTATTCACTCATTATTTTATAATTGAATTTTAAAATTAATACAGTTAAATATGATTTTGTTTGATAAGTCACAGTGCGAGAATTATTAATATCAACTTTTTATAATTTTTAATTATAAAATAATTAAACATAGTAAAAGAAAATATTATATCGAAAAGTGTAAAAAAAAATTGAACAATTGAGTCGAATAAAAGGTAGTGAGACATAACTAGGCATGGCCACGGGGCGGGTTACCCGGAACCGAACCGGTGCCGAACCGCTTGGAACCGGAACCGGAACCGGAACCGTTTGCGACAGGTTCCGAACCGCCCCGAACCGCGAAACCGTGAAACCGCCGGAAAAAGTCGCCGGAACCGTGAAACCGCCGGAAAAAACCGTCGTGAACCGGGCCAAAAAACCCGCGGGTTGGAACCGGAACCGGTCCGGGAGAACCGGTCCAACGGTTCCATGGAACCGGTTCTGGAACCGGAACCGGGACCGGTCCGGTTGAACCGGCTCAACGGTTCCATGGAACCGGAACCGGAACCGGAACCGGGACCGGTCCGGTTGAACCGGCCCACCGGTTCCATGGAACCGTTGAGCCAAACTAGCCGTTAGAGAGCCGTTGGAATCCATCCTATAAATACTCATCACTTTCAATCATTTTCATTCACAACTCATCTCTTCTCCTACTCTCTCTACTTAATTCTTTAATTACGCAATTATTCTCTTAATTACATAATTAGTCTTCTAATTATTTCTTAATTTAGTTAGTTACATAATTAATCATTTATTTATTTCTTAATTCTATATTTCTATTTTTACTTCTATACTATCAATCATGTCTTCATTTTTGAAAAAAGCCACAAAAAAAGTTACTAAAGTGGCAAAATCATTAGGAGGTTCCAGTTCCTCCAAAAGAAAGGCCACTTCTACTCCGTCGGTATCAACAACACCCTCCATTAGTAATTATAATTATGAACCTAATTATCCGGAAGGGTACGACCCGGAGTTACATCAATATGCAGAAGAAGTGGAAAAAGATATACAAATTGAAGAAGAAGAAGAACAAGAAGAAGAACCAACGACCCCAATTGGGGTACATATATCTCGACAGTCATCAACAAGATCAGATGAAGAACAAGGAGAACAACAACAACAAAGACAAGCTCGTGGTAAACGAGTCAATTTCCAAACTATCGGTTAGTTTTATAATTTTATTCTTCAAATTAATTAAACTTTAAATTATTTATTTATTTAATTATAGTTTTATAATTTTAAATTATTTATTTAGATGAAGATGAACCAGTAAGACAACCTTTTCCGGCAATGCCACCTTCTAGTGGTAGAGCTGTTTCACATGTGTGGTCGTATTTCACAAAAGAACCAACCGAGAATCCAGATATGTTCCTATGCACTTGTCAAATTTGTGAAAGTCAAGGAGTAAAGCCCTTAGTTTCATACAATTTCGCCAGAGGTAAATACTTTTTAAGTTTTTTATACATACATAATACATTCATACATTATATATTCATATTTTATAAACATTTATTTATTGTGTTTTGTGAATACGTGTTAGGTGGTGGAACGGGATCTTTTAACAAACATTTGGCAAAGAAGCATGGAATCACAAAAGAAACTCATGCATCAAGCGGCAGCGGGACCACAAGTGGAAGCCGACAGACACAATGGGACATTCCCAACACAGGTATGCCTTTTAGATATAATCGTAATGACATGATTGATGAATTTTCTAGGTATGTAATTTGCGATGAATTGCCTTTTAACCACGGTGAAAGTAGGGCATATGAGCGTCTCACTAGACAACAATTGCAACCACAATTTAGAGCAATCTCTAGGAACACTCTTAAAAGACGAACAATTAAATTATACGAATCAATGCGCTATGACCTAGTTGAAATGTTTAAATCGTTTAATGGTAGGGTTAGCATAACAACTGACATATGGTCTGCTCCCCCACATTTAGAATCTTATATGTGTGTAACAGCACACTGGATAGATCGAAATTGGATTATTCAAAAAAGAATAATTGCTTTTGAGACTATGCCAGAAAGACACACCGGCGAAAACATAAAATATAGATTAATAGAGATATGTAGGGAATGGAACTTATTAGATAAAATATTTTGTTGTTCAACAGATAATGCAACCGCAAACATAAAATGTATAGAACTTTTATTTAACGAACCCGCCTTTAGTTTAATCCTTGGGGGTAGCTTATTACACATACGTTGTTGTGCGCACATAGTTAACTTATCTTGTCAAGTAGGTATAAAACAATTAAGTGAATTATTAGAACCAATTAGGGATATAGTAAAATGGCTTAGGATCGGAAAGATTAAAAGAAGATATAAACAATTATGTGACCAATACCAACTTAAAAAAGTGTATTGGTCATTAGATACTCCTACACGTTGGGGGTCAACGAACGATTTATTAAGAAAGGCGATTGCTTATCGCCCAGTAATAACACAACTATATAGTGAGTGTACAGATAGTTTCATAGCTGATGAAACTTGGGAATTAGCAATAGGTGTACATAACATATTAGAAGCGTATGACCACGCGACTAAGATTTTTTCTTATGTTTATGAACCGAACGTTCACTTAGTAATAAGTGAATGTATTACTATTTTTTATCACCTGCTTAAACATACACAAGAAGATACTAACCCACAATTAAGGCCGATTCTTGCTGAAATGATGGAAAAATGGAAATCATATTTTACCGATTTTCCTTACATTTATGGAATCGCAACCATTTTGGACCCACGTTTTAAAACCGAGGTCCTAACCAAAGTAATAGGATTTTATTATCAAGCGTTAGATCGCCCGTCTTCCGATGTAGCTTATTATGTCGGAACATGTAAAAAATATTTAGCTGAACTGTATGAATTTTACGCTAGTGTATATAACCCGAAACGCGATATGTCTAGGCGTGCTAGCGTTTCGGCTCGTCCCTCTTTCTATAATTCAGTAATTGCTAACATAATGACGCAAGATGATAGTTTTGTAGGATCTTCTTCTTCCTCGACCACATTTTTAGAACTAGATAGTTATCTAAAACACCACTTTGAAATAGACCCAAGTGTCTATATTATTTTGGAGTGGTGGAAAGAAAAATCTGTTAAATTTCCCATTTTATCGAGAATTGCAAAGGATGTCCTTGCAATTCCCGCGTCAACTATTGCGTCGGAGTCTGCTTTTAGTGCAGGTAGAAGAGTTTTGGATGAAAAGCGATCTCGTCTTGCTCCACATAGTATTCAAATATGTGTTTGCAAGAAAGATTGGGATCAAGCTGAGATTCGAACACAAGGACTAAGGAACGATGATGATCAAGACGACGATGATGATCCATGGATGATGATGGATACAACTTCATCATCGTCAGGAGGAGAGTCAGCGGAAGCATCTAATCAATATCAACCACATGATGATGACGAAGACGAATAGGATCAATCCGACAAGCGACAACGATGAATCAACACTCAACAACTATAAATAAAAGGTATGACAAAGAACTACGTGGGCTTTGATTCCTTCGGGATACGTAGGCAGCTTAGTATTCATTTGGGTACTAGGTTCAAGTCCATTTTCTCCCTCTTTTTTTATTAATCATCTTTATCGACATTATCATTGATTCGTTTCTTATTAATTAATTTTTTTCCATTCATTTTAGTAAATATTTCAATAACGATGACAACTTGACATGCAATGAATTTCGCTAATAATCAAGTAATCATCAAAGGTACGTCCGCGATATTATAGTATTTTTTTATTATACAAAAATTTAAAGAAAAAATTAAAATGGAACCGATGGTCTGACCCGCCCGTCCCGTGAGTTGGAACCGCCGGAACCGCCTCATGAACCGCTAAGGAACCGTTTGGAACCGCCCGGAACCGGAACCGGAACCGGAACCGTTCGCGACAGGTTTCAAATGGAACCGGAACCGGGTGGAACCGGAACCGGATGGAACCGGAACGGAACCGGACCAACCCGGACCGTGGCCATGCCTAGACATAACATTTAAATTTTTTATTTTTTTTTGGCATTTGTGGGAGCCTAAAGTCATGGGACATCCATGAATTCAAAATTCGATGAACAAAAAAAAAACAAAAAATAATTTTGTTTTTTTGACTAGTTTTGTAATATTTGGCCTTTTGATTAGTTATTAATTTCTTTGAACGTTGGCTTAATTTGTCCATATGTTTGTGTACTTGACCTACTTACTTTTGTCTAGGGTTCTACAATGATCATTGTATGTGTGTTTTCTACATACTACTACTATTTGAACACGAATTTTAGATGAAAAAGGAAAAAGAGGAAAGGAAATAAAGAAAAAAGAAGATTTAAAAAAGTTTTCCAAGTTTGTTTAAAGGAAAAGAAGGAAAAAAGGAAAAATTTTATAGAGATGATTTAATGATTCATAAAATTAAAGAAACTAGTTTCTTTCCTTTCAAATTATTTCCCCATAATTTTATTGTTTCAACAAAAAAATTATATGTATCTAAATCTCTCTCTTTCATTTTCTTTTAAGTCCTTTAATCAAACAAAATAAGTTCGTTGAATTCTCACTTTAAAGGTCTCATTATTTGGTTTGGGCCAAACTACATTAGATAAAACATTTGTTTTTTAACTTAAACATTCAATTTCAATCCTTTAATATTTAACAAGTCATTTTAAAAGTTAGAATTGACACTTTAAATATTGAAACATTAATTTTTAAATAATTGGGCCCTCTATATAGACATGTCATTGAGTTTAAAAAATCATTTCTCAATAAGTAGACTTGTCAAACTTCAACCCAACTCTAAAGTTGGCTTGCAATCTGACTGAAATTAGTGTGACTTATAGTCGGAAAATGATCCAATCAAAAAAATTGAAAAAAAGTTGGTCAAATTTGACTATATTTTAGTGGGTCATAACAATTTTGACTTATTTTCAGATTCAAATCATCATTTTTAATGAGTAACCACTTTACTTAAATTATATTTGATTATTAAATAAATATCTTTTTGTTGTTCGGTATATTGGTCTTTTTAATAAGAAAATACTCCATATTCTATGAAAAAGAAGATTATTTGTTTGGAAAAACATTATTGAAAAAGGAAAAAATATTTCAAGTCCTTGATCTGGTGGGTTGACCCCAATTGGACACTAGTTGATCAAAAATTAATCTAACCCTAAAATGACCTAACTCGAAAAGAATTTGAAACTCACCACCGAACCTTAATTAACTAAACAAAAAAAAAAATTTGAAACCCGCCCAATCAACTATTTTGACATGTCTATCAACAAGACAACAACAGTTCAAAGATATCAGCAAGTCTTGTATGAGACCGCCTCACCATAGGACGAACCCATACGAGCAACCCATTAATATTATATATACATAAAAAAATAATGAAATTAGAATTGTAGAAGGCAGCAATATTCTTTTAAGAGTTTAGGCTGACCCAATTAAGATTGTCTCATAGTGAGACGATTTCAATAAAGAATTACCGCAAAGATATTGGTGTTAGAATTTTGGGCCAGCTCATTTTAGTCTGGTTTTGAATCACTCCGGGTCGGGCCTCTCAAACTTGGCTGTTTAAAAAGCCCCAAATCCAAGTTCTAGAGCATTCTTGCCGTGGTTTCGCTGAATAGGTTAACCTAATCGAAAACCCTAGAGAAACCCTAAATCCATTCTCTCCTATAAATCAATTTCCAATCTCACATTCATTTCGTCGATGCCCGCCGCTGTTATTCCATTTTTAATTTCAGGTCTTTTATTTCTGTTTTTCAATTTTTGTTATTTAATTTCTTATACTACGTCTTAAATTCGGATGGAGAATTACAGTGACGACTCACAAAATTCAAGCTCAACAGACCGGATTGTAGGAACTCTTCTCAAATTGAGAAATGTTTTTGCATGTCGATTATCCCGCTGAACTGAGTAATTCTCTTTCCTTCAGTTGTTCTTTAATTCAAATTTTTGGCAATTATTTTCGTAAAAAAATACATTTTCTGTCGATTTCCAATCGATGAAAATTGATGAGGATGAGCCAATGAAATACATATAATCCAACACTTGATCTGACATTAAGTGATGTTCTATTTTCATTACCCCTGAATCTACTTTCAACCAATTAATTCCTTCTCAAATTAAAATTTTCGAAAAATCAGTGCGACGGGGATTAATCCGATAATCTCATTTACAAAAACCTAAATTGGGGCAAATTATATTCCGATATTTGTATATCCCAATGAGTAAAAACGTCGCAAATTAAGTCGAAAGATGTTGTAGAGTCCTTAATTGGATTCTCCTTTGATTAGACGGTCTCATATTCCATTGCCTTGAGTAGCGGCGTTGCTGCCTTTATCTCTTTGGACAGGCCATGAGGCATACATTTTATTTATTGTTTTCAATTTATTTTAAATCTTGATTTTAATTAATTTAGCCAATGATGAAATCAGTCAAAAAAACACCATCTTTCGGGACTGAATGGTCTTTAGACCTTGCTGACATTATTCTGCAATTCTGAGGCTTTTAAATCTGATCTAAATCCATGTTTTAGTTTTTGAATGATTATGAACACCCTTTTTGCCTATGATGGTTATAAATATACTTTGAGTAGTAAAATACCAAGAAAAGAACTTTCCTCTGAGGCTTTTGGGTGTTTTTCAAAATTTTTCAGGTCTATTGCAATTTTTAAGATATTTTTGTTGGGATTTCTTAATTGAAGTTTTACTTTTTGCATATGATAATAAAATTAGACAGGGACATCAGAAACTCCAAGGAGTATGTATGATGAATAGTCTAAAATGGGAATCTCTTTGATGCACTCATCATTTTTTTATCAATTTTTGGTTTACAAATATATTTGTTAGAATGTTTTTGTTATTTGTTGATGGTTAGATACTTGGATTGTTAATTGTAGTTTGCCAAATGCCAATGATGCTTTTTAAATGCACGTATTATCAGAATTATAAGCTGATGATATCTCAATTGTCACTACCTCTGAGGCATTATATTTTGTTTGATGTTCATCTATTTGTCAGTGTTAAGCCTCGATTATTGATTTTGATGAATTGTTTTACTTTACTAACGAGGAAAATAAAGAGTTTTATAAATTATCACTATATTTCTTATAAGGGTTTGAAAGGAAAATGTGGATAAGATCAAAATACCTGCTGTACAGAGCCGAAAAGCCGTAAATTAGCATAAAGCAAAGAGGAAATTAATTTAAGATCTGATTGGTTGCGACGTTTGAGCCTAACCGTGCTGTCTCGTCTTGTTTTGCTGGAAGTGAGCTGCCCTGGAGGTTTGGTTTAACGCTCGTGCGAGCTGGGCAGCATGACCTTATTGGGCATTTTTCCCTTCCTGATTGTGGCATGCGTTTTGAAGAATGATAGAAGAGCCAACAAAGAATCTATCTAATTTGAAATTGAAAAAAGCATAGTATACATCAACGGGGATAAATGCAAGAAAAAATTACTCATTAACATGAAGATGAGACAAACACGATTTACAAGGACTATTTGTGAAGTTGATAGCTGTGAGACTTTGAAAATGAAGACTAGATTTAAACAACTAAAGCTTTGACTCTGCCAAGTTAACATGAACAACAAGCATTTTTCATATCCAATTAATGGATAGATTATGACTTAGTCAAAGTAAGACTCAACACAATGCGAATGGTGGCAGTTTTGGCGATTGGGCTAAAAGTCTCGTTACAGTTAATGCCTTCCCTTTAAAACTTACCATTACCAACAAGACGCGCCTCGTTCAAAAGAACCATCGGACTTAGTTTAGACTCGAAATATCCATGAAGAATGATTTTCATTAGCATTAGGGGGCCGAGGAACAAGTTCTCAAGTATTATTCTCAATCAAAGCATTAAATTCCTTTTACATAGCTTGCTTCCAATTCAGGTCACAATCAAAACAAAAATTTGTTATTTTTCGAACAAGAACAAATTAGTTCAGAAAAGAAAGAAAGATTTTTCAATTTTTTAATTGATACAACCACAGCATATGCGTTTACTCAACCAATTTCAAAAAGAATAAACGAAATAAGAAAGAATATGGATAGGATTTTTGAGAATAGGAGAAAAAGAGACATAAAGGGTATGAAAAATGTATTTGGGATCGAGTTTAAAATTTCAATTGTTACTTTTTGTTGTGATATCATGTTGAGAGGGAGTTTGGTTAGTTGGGTTGAAGGGGAGGGAATTAGGCCGGGCCTAGAATATGTGGATGGGGATGGGGGGTAGTGTATAGGAAGGAAAATGAAAAGATTTGATTTTGAGTTCAAATTGGATATGAACAAAAGTATAGAAATTTACAAACATATCATACACTTGAGATTTGCCAAATAAAAGAAAAGTCCACAAAAAATTAGTGTAATGATCAAGAAAAAGAACATAATATTTGTAGCCCGATGGACTTGAAACGGGAGAAGTCCATACATCACTATGAATAATACCAAATGGACGATTACTAATAAATTGAGAACTAACAAACGGTAATTTAACATGTTTTCACAAAGGACAAAAATGACACACAAAAGAGGGATTTTTATTATATTTAATAGAATTTGATGAATACAAGGCATTCAAAATTGCATTTTCGGATGACCTCAGCGAGGATGCCAAATACTAGAAAACAAAAAAGCTAAAGATGTAGAAGTCGGGATGGAAACTCCATGTGTTGATTGGAAAGAATAGAGGTCACCAGTGCAATTAGATCTCAGAACGATTTTCCCCGTGGCCAAGTCCTTCATAGAAAAACCAAAATGATCAAATTCAACAGAAAACATATTTATAACATTCCGGGATTTTCTGACGTCATTAATTAATATTCTAATAACTTTTGGTGATTTCATAATTTTATTAAATTAATTTGAAGTAGTTTTAATAAATTCCTTTCATATCAGAATTTAAATATTAACATATATTTATATTAAAGTACAATTATGATTACTAAAAATAAAGAGGTTCGAATCGAAACTATTCTATTTATTAGAACTTATGAGCACACATAAGTGAGCCTTTTTAGTTGGGCATTTCAAAGAAAGTGAATTTAGAAAATAAATAAATAAACAAAGGGGAATAACAATAATAATAAAAATAATAATAATAATAATAATGATAAAAGGGCTTGAAACCCATACTTCCCTACCGGCCGCCACTCTCTCTCTCTCTTCTCTTCTCTCTTTCTTTCACTGCCCTCTTTCTCACGGTTCATCTGCAGCCACGAGAACCACCCGTAGCAGGCGGCCTAGCAGTAGCAACCAATTGCGTTCCTTCCCTCCCCACCAGCTGCCGTCTGGTGCACATGAACCCCAGCAGCCAGGCTGCGTTGTGCAACCAGTAGGCAGTAGCAAGTTGCTGCGTTGGGCCTTTCAACCACCACGACAACCTCGGTTCACCACCACCACAAACTTCACTTACCCTCTTCACCATTTTTGCTAGTTTTAACTTTGTAAGCCATCTCTTCTTCTTCATTTGATTCTTCTTGTTTTCAATTTAAAGTTTTATGAAGTTTATGTGTGTGATGTTGATTTGGTGTTATTTTCATTAAAACTTTATTATGGGTAAGATTTTGATAGATCATTTGAGTATAATTATTAATTAGGGTTGAAATTATGAATGAAAAAAATAATGATGATACTACTTTTGGGTTGAAAATGTTTAGTAAATTAAATAGAATTGTATAAGCTTTGAATATGTAATTATGTTGTGAATGGTGATAATAGTATTTATAAATGGTTAAGATTCTTAGTCACTAAAAGTGGTTGTGAATTGTCACTTGCTTTATAAATATGAGGATGGATATTGTTTATATTATTGAGTATTATTGCTAGTTAATTGTGGTATAATCGTAATTATTAGAGTGATTGTTGGCATGTTAGGGATGCTTGACATGTTTGATTCGTCCGTTGTTGTAAACGGTATAATTGTAGCGAAATTATAAGTTACTATTAATGTTCATGACACGAGTAAGTGTTAGTAGTTTATGCATTACATGGTGATGTGGTTTTATAACTTGAGTCTCGTTGGTTTAGAGAAATGGCTATAACGTACACTTTTTTGTGAAAGCTTATTCGATTGTTGGTCTAGTGAATGTGAAGGCTTATTTAATTGTTGAGTTAATGTCATAACTTGTGAGCAAGTATAGATTGAGTAACGTGAATTGATTAAGTGCGTATTAGAATAATTGAAAGTTAATTTGAATAGGTGAATGATAGTTTGTTTTAGCCTTTGGTCTCTCTTAAATGGGGAAAAGCAGGCTTATTAGTTCTACTTCAAACATGTATAGGTTTCCAGTTCATAAAAGGAAAGTAGAACCTTAGTTGGGTGATTTTTGTGACTTTTTGATCGTGCAGTGACGCTTACAAGTACGTACACGCAGTAATTAACCCTTACATGCATCTTGCGTTGTGTATTTATCGATATTGAATTGTTTAAAACATATGTTGTACACTATCTATGCATTATCATCGAATGAAATATCGAAGTTCTTGATTATATGATTTTCAAGTTTACTGATAGAATATGGTACTAGTATGCCCAATGCTGATAATGATTTAGAATGAGAACAATTCTCTTGTTATTGAGGTTGGTTGTTATTTGTTTGAAAGGGAGCGAATCCTTTATTAATGATATTGATTATCGTTAGTTTGAATAGTGGATGATTTCCTTATTGATGAGATTGATTATTGCTAGTTTGAATGGGAATGACTCCCTTATTGATGAGTTTGACTTACGTTAGTTTGAACGGGAATGAGTCCCTTAGTGATGGAGCAAGAAAGTTGTTGGTTGTAATGGGAAAGAGTCTCTTATTGATGAGATTTATATCAGACTTGTTTGGTTATTGTGACTCCACTGGATAGGGTACCCTATTGGGTTTAGTTCCCGGAGGTAGGACCATATGTATATGGTCGATGTACGAGGGTGTGATCATGCTTTACTATTTGGCGCCGGTATGGCCTGTCACCGCCCTTGGTTTAGGTGTTGCCATTTGGGTCTTACAAACCCCAATATGGTGGCCTCTAGTCACATATATAGATAGATATTTGAAAGTGGTTAAGCTCTTGGTTCAAGTGATACCGAGAAGTTATGAAGTCGAAAAGAAGTGAAGAAGATGGAAATGACAGTGAGAAGTAGGAATTAATGTTTAGTGGCTATGATTAGCACCTGGAGTGTTGTGGAATCACCCTCATATTATGACACACTCTATTGATACTAATTATGCCTTACTATGATATGATGTTATTTTCTGACGTGTACATGTTTGATTTGTTTGAAATGGCTCTTTCTATGATAACCCTGTGATGACACGTTTGATATTTCCGTCTTACGTTAAGCAGTAGGGAGATCATATATAGACTTAAACAGGTTATGGAGTCTCTTGTGCATTGCGTATAGGGGATCGAGAGCGCAACTTATGTTTATAATAATGTTTTCATGAGTTTATTTTCGTTGCATAATTTTCTGGTTTGTATGTTTTAGTTTAAAAGTTTTGTCATTTGAAACTCAAGCGTTTGCATTGAAACCACGATCCATGCTTGACATGAGAAGCTGGCGATGAATTATTCCGCCGTGATATAGTTTTGATAGGCCGTTGATGCCTTTACTTTATTAGATTCTAATAGCTTTTGTTTTTATTTCCTACAAAGACGCACAGTTTTAGGGCATATGCTGCCGAAATTTCCACTGATATTTTAATGTTTACTATTATTTTATTTATTTTATTTCAATGTAACACCCAAATTTCCTCTCGCCCTTTACAGTTTTGGTTTTGTACAAGGGGTCGGAAATTTAGGGGTGTTACAATATTATCACGAGTAAATATTCGAACGGAGATGAGATTTTTAATAAGTTGAGGGGCATGTAAGACATTTTTAAGAGTAAGAGTGTTAAGGGAGGAGGGAAGGAAAGTGTGTCCGTGACCTTGAACCAAAATCATATGACCATTACCAACAATAATAGCATTATTTAAAAAAATGCTTGAAAGAAGAATAATTAAGTAAATTACCTAATCGAGTCATATGTGAAGTGGCACCGGTGTCCATGTAAAATTGCTCATCTTAAAAGGATAAAGATAAAGTATGCATGGCTTGATCGATGTCCGTAAGAAAATAGCCCGAAGAAGAGTGAGTACTAGTATGAAAGCTTTGAGCATGCCTTGTCCAAGAAGCCCAGCAGATGGAAGCCCACTGTGAGAAGGAGTGTTCATTTTTTGAGGTGCCCAATTTTGAGGAGGGAATGGGCATGGAGGCTGCGCCCAAAAGGGAGAAGCCCAATATTGCAAGGGAGCTTGATTCCAGTGGGTGAAAGATGATAGGCTTGACTTATTGGGCCGACTGGACTAGTGTGGTCTGGAGTGGCGATACTGCTGCCCATAATAGTGATTTGTGTTGTGGGGGTTGCCGCGGCTTGACCGGCCACCACGGCGGTGGTTGCGGTGGCCACCACGATGGTTGGGGATATCTCGGGGTTCAAAATTTATAGAATTTTCAATTGAGGAAGGTTTGGGAGTAGTAATGAGAGCCGAATCATGAGATGAAGAATTATCTTTGATATGAGAATGCTCTTCCAATTCTATCATGGATCGAAGGGTATCAAAGGAAGGAACGAGAAACGTGTGTTGAACCAAGGATTGAAAAGCACGGTAGTCGGTAGTCAAACCATGGAGAGCTTGAAGAGCCAACCGATTGTTGGAAATAGAAGTGCCAAGATTTTTAAGAGAAGTAGCAATATTCTCAAGTTCGTTACAATAAGCCTTCACATTCGGGAAATTAGCAAGGGAAATATCATTGAATTGAGACTCAAGGTGAAGAATACGAGAAGTTTTGTTGTTTTGAAAATTGTTTTCAATGCGAGTCCAAGTATTAAAAGCACTATCATGGGGACGGACAATCAATTTAAGAAGAGAAGGATTAATAGTACCATAAATCCACGTGTAGACAATATCATCAAAACGTTGCCATTCGGAGTCTTTAGAAACCGATGCTTTAGTAGAGTCATCGGGAAGAATATGAGTATCCACAAGTATTGAAATTCGTTCCTTCTTCATCAAGTTAAATGGGCACACACATTTTGATGTTAGTGACTAAAGTAGCAGGGTGGATTTTTGTAGAAGCCATGAGGAAAGAAAGACAAGAAGAGGAGGGAGACAAGGCTGCACAACCGTGAGGGTGGCTGTCGGCCAAAAAGAATAAGGCAGAAGAGAGGAGGGAGGAAAGAACTCACCTCTTCATATCAAAATCTTTTGGCCTAAAAAAGAGAAGTGAGTAAATTTCAAACTCATGACTTTTTATCATGTTGACTTCTAATACTATGTTAAGAAACTCAATTCAAAATTTTAAGATTCTAAAATATATTATATATACTTGAATTTCAAACTTATAGAGCACTTTTTTAGTTACCCAAAACCAATTTTAAACTATTAATTAATCATTATATTATATTATACATATTACGGTTAGTATATAGGGAAAAAATTACATGAGATATTATTTTATTTGTTCGACATCATATTTTAGCTTCAAATAAAAATAAATATATTAAATTGCATAAAAATTTATCTACAAGCAACTAAAAATAATATCTTTCTGCTTATGAATTAGTAACTACATATTTCTTTTTGTAGTTACTCAAAAACCAAATTTTCCACTACTCATTTTCTACTATACTCTACATATTACGGTTAGTATACAAAAAAATACATAATTATATGAGATATCATTTTATTTGTCTTGCAATATATATTAAGTTTAAATACAAATAAACCACATTAAATTGCATAAAAAATTATGCGGAAGTAACTCGTACGTTACTGCGCATGAAATTTGGCTGAAAGATCTTAACTACTTAATCTTCTGAACACGATTTGCAGGGTACCGTAAAAGGCGGAATCAGATTCACAATAAACGGTCATCCTTACTTCAACCTGATATTAATCATCAACGTTGCAGCTCCAGGTGATGTTCATGCAGCTGGAATCAAAGGCTCTAAAACTTATTGGCAACAATTGTCTAGAAACTGGGGTCAAAATTGGCAAAGCAATTCCAACCTCAATGGACAGAGTTCACAGAGCCTCTCCTTTAAAGTCACTGCCAGTGACGGTGCGACCAATGACGGCTGCACCGCCACTGCTCTTAACGTGGCTTCTCCTAATTGGTTTTATGAACAGACTTACACAAGTGGCCAATTTTAAGGAAATATGAATGTCACCTAAATTTTAGTAATAATAAGTTATTTTTTTTATGGAAATATTACCTAAAATAATTCAAACTTTTTATGATTTTTCTACAGTAATCTTATTTATTGATTAACCATAAATAATTCTAACTTTAGGGGTATTTGCCTAGAGTTAACTTGGGTATCCCGACCTGCTATAGTAGGTAATTCACTAAAAAACTAAATTGAAAATTAATTTAAAATTACAGAAAATTTTTGAAAATTTACAATAAAAATTCTAGATGATAAAAAAATCATAAACTTTTCAGAACATTTTAAATTTTTTTTTCGACATTTTAGTTTAATTTATCTTTTTTTTAAAAGAAATAAAGCTTACTATCGCAAGTCATCCAGTCACCGGGTTTACTCCAGTATTATACCGTTCAAAGTTGGGATTATTCATGGTTAATCAATAGGTGAGATTATTGTAGGAAAATCATAAATAGATTGGATTATTCTAGATAATTTTTTCTTTTTTTTATTACGTACATATTTGGAAATTCTAAGTGGTGATTCTGAGTTTTTGGCTTTTATGTGTGGTAGATAAACGTCTATTTATTCATATGGTGACCCTAACTTCTAAGTTTTCAACTTGGTAGACAAAACATTAGGATATTCGTGAAATTTACGTCATTAAACCATTATAATAACTTTTTTGCATAAAAATAAATATTTCGGTCTCCCTTAAGAGGCACATTTTCAAAAATGTGTTAAAAATGAATACTTAATTTAATGATGAAATAAACTTTTTGTCAACTACATGAAAAAGCTGAAAGTTATAAGTCAGTATGGATGTTCAATAATATTTACTATCCATGTAAAAAGTTGGAAACGTCACGTTATTGCATGGAAATTTTCCTATAAATTAGGGGTAATTTTCTGCTCCTATTATTTTTATAAAATGGAGTCCAATGGTAAGGGCTAATTTTAGTGTAGTCCTTATCATATATCAATCCTGAATTAAAAAGGAATTATAGTTGATTTCTGTCTTTGATATTAATTTGAGACAAAAATTAGGCAAGGGTGGGTATTTTACCACCCGCCATATAATTACAAAATTCAGAAATTTTGAGGTCTTTTTTTCCTATATATCTTTAGGGAAAATTAAGGTTTAAATTTAAGATATAAGTAATTGTTAATCTGCTGGGTTGAGTTGTACGAGAAAAATCAAAGTCTTGTGACAATTATGATTTCTTTTGCAATAAATATATGTAATTTGCAACTATGTTTTCAAAATAATATTTAGCTTATAATTCATTATCATGATTCCTTATGTAAGTACTAGTCTGTCAAACTTATATATTTAGTGAATATAACAAATGGTAAGGATGCACACAGTCTGGTTTGATCTGGTCTAACGCTAAAATCACACCACACTAAAAATTCCATTATGGAAATTTTTTAGATCGGACCGGACCAAACCGTTCTACAACAGTCTGGTCTGGTTTGGTTTACGGTTTTTTATTTTTATATTTTCCTCAAATTAATATATGTATTTATACAAATATTTTGCACTTATAAACACTAAATATAATAAATTATAATTAGTTGGCTGCATTAACATTATTCAAATATATATTATATAAACCAAATATACACTATAAGCAGCTTATTCAAAAATAGCTTAATCGTATCAATAAGCTATTTCAACAGCTATTTCTTCAAACACTAACGTTTACCGATTTGACTACACAATCCTCTATTAATATCAAAATAAGCTAAAATTGCTCAATAAACTAATTTACCAAATCTTCTAAAATATTCTACATACATCACCAAAATTTCCTACATATGAAATTATATACACCGAATGCTATTTTAGTAAGATGACACGCAATATCAACATTTTCATATACACCATTCGTTCAACGATTTTGCCCGATTTAACGAAAATAAAAATGGGGCAAACACGGACAAATGGAGCGGTATAATCTTGGTGAGATTAAAAGAAAGTGGTGAACCATTATCCAAAAATAAAATTGATACAAAATAAATGAGACGGATCAAAATGGAAAATGATTCAAATTTAATATGACGGAAGAAGTAACATTGATCAATGGAGCTCTTATAAACCAGTGTGGCAGTCCGTATCCTGCATAAATAACGTTGAATATTTCATAAATGTTAGGGTATTGAATTGAATACTCACTAAATGCTACTCATAGCGACATTGTGACATTTCCCCTCAAAACGTGTTGCTATCGTTAGCATTTGAAACTTAAGAAATGAAATTTGATTCATTAAACACAGTGATCATTAATAAGAAATACAACATTAACACTCATCACAAATCATAAGTCCTGAATCCCAAAAGTAGATCACAATGTATAAACCAAGAATTGAAAGATTACAAACAAAAAAGGGAGAGATTTTTCCATCTTGGTGCAAACAAAGAACGATAACTTTACAACTTTGGTACAAATGGTTTGAAACCTGATCATCATCATTCTCATCTTATCTAGTGTAGCCCGCTTATAGAAACTAGAGCTGTTCAAATGTGACCCCACTCGAAAATCCGAATCGAAACCCAAAGTTGACCGACCCGAAAATATATTTCTTTTTTAGGTTTATCGAAGCGACAGTATCCGAACCGCAGTTGCGCCTGAACCGATTTACAACCGAAAATCGTAAAATCGAACCCGAACTGCGACCGATTTTTATAACCGACATATAACCGTTAACCGAGAAACCTAATAGTGACCGACACGAGTCATACCCGACCCGAATCATGCTCAAAACCAAACTTGATCTGGTCCGACTTAACCAGAACGAAATTTTTAATAGAAATGCTGTAAACCTGAACCAAATTTTAACATAAAGGTTTGATCGACTCATACTCAATCATCTTATTAGTTAATCTAATAAAATAATAGAAATTTTAATAAATTAAATTTTATACATACATAGTTTCATATATTTAGAGTTAATAATCAATAGTCAATGTCTATTTAACTATTTTTAATCAAATTAGATGAAAAATGATAAAACTTTAATTTTACAGTCAAACAAGTAAAAGTAACAAAGTAATAATCACAAACTGATTTGCATTTTAACTAAGGGGAATCTTATCATCAATTAAAAAAATGTCTAACAACTTAATCTGATATTGACTCGATCTATAGTAATTAGTAATTCGTAGCCGAATTCTACTGGAAAATAATACCCGAACTCGATCTGTACCCGGTAAAACCAAACTAATTATTAACTAATGACAGTTCGAGATCGATTGACTACTTGACACGAACTTCAACCGACACCGAACCGATGGTAACCCGATAACTCAAATAACTGATCTTCAACCGAACCGTGACTAACTGACCTGACCCGAGTGTGACCCGCCGTAACACGCATCCGAAAAATAACTGATCCGAAATACAACTGAACCAAATGACACTCCTCCGAAATCGACCCGATCACCCGAACGAACACCTTTAATAGAAACTAATATCAAAGTCTAAGAAAAAAAAAACGGCAACTCATATCCATAAAGAATAATGTGGCTAAAGAGTCCTTGACTTGAGAGGTTCGAAACACAATAAAGGACATAATTTTGCGTTTAGCGCTTCAATTTCAACAGCATCTAAGATTGATTTTATTGGTTTATGTAGCCAACAACGATCTTTTAGAATTAAAACATAGGTATTATTGTCGGATAACTATCAATGGTTTGCGACATTATAGGATGTTAGCCGTTAGGTGTGGTTTTTATTGAAGAATGAGAGTTTTGTGAAGACAGATCAGAGTTACATAGTTAGTAAGTGATATTTCTGGACGGTTAAAATAGCTATAATTACTGCTCCATAAAATCTATAAAATTAAGGGAAATTATTAATGGTATTTCTGAGTTTTGACACTTTATCAATGATATTCCTAAGTTAATTTATTATTAATTGTATTCTTGTATTATTAAGCGTCTTACAATCGTAATTTTTTAAAACTTTTTTTCGTCCAAAATCGTTAACTTTTTTCTTTTTCTTTTATTTTTTAAATTGAAAAATAAAAGAAAAAGAAAAAATTTAACGATTTTGAACGGAAAAAGTTCAAAAAGTTACTGTTGTAAGATGCTCAACAACACAAGGGTACCATTAATAATAAAAAAACTTAAAAGGTACCGTTGATAAAGTGCCAAAACTTAGGAATACTATTGATAATTTCCCTAAAATTAAACTTCCAATATTGCTGCTCTACAAAAAAAATCCAAAGTAATGTTTTTGGACAGATAAAATAGCTAAAATTACTCCAAACTTAGGTCCAGGTATGTTATTGATCTTTGTCGGCATGCACTGTAGCTATACTTGTTTAGGTCCAGGAGACCGTTAAAAGCCCGCTCCGATCTGCTAATATCTAAAATCGACCCGACTCAGCTAAAGCCCGTCCCTTCAAAATAATTAATGGGCTTGACCCTTTTAAGATTGGCCGGGTCACGGGCTTTTAGCCAGTCCCCGACCCATTAAGCACCTCTATCACTTACATATGACAGCATTAGAACTCCAAGAAAACTCTCAACTCCACATTACCAAACACCATTAAAAAACTTAATGAAAACTAACCTGTGGATATAAGTTTTCATTAAACTTTGGCAACTCAGAAGGAACCCATGGTTGGGACTTTGTATCAAACATAGACATGGGCAAATCCTGAGGACCAGCAATTCGGTAATTCATCGGATTCCCTTGAAACTTAACCGCGCAATCTTGCATCGCCTTTGGCTCAGGAAGATTTATATCTCCATACAATGAAAATGAATATGGCTCATCAATTTGAACCCCCATACATGCATCTGCAGTCAGCTGATTCAAGCCATTACACTCTGGTCTTGCTTGATCATATTGGCTGGCATTACCCAGCTCTACTTTAGTATCCCCAAAGTAGCTTGAACAACCGGGAAGGGAAGCATCGAATGTGGACTTCATATCTCTTAAAGTCAATCACAAAGGATTAGAAAGAAGTAAACTTGTTACTGATGTTAAGACACATCAAAGAATAAATGCCATTAACATTGCACGATGGGCTATTTCGTTGAACTTAAACAGTACTAATTGCAAGTAATCGTACGAGTTAACTTTTGGGTAGGAAATGAGGTACCACATAGGTTAGTTCGTTGGGCGTGATCTAGTTTTCAAGCTATTTATGGGCTATCCCCTATCAGAACCTGTCAGCTTGTTTTGTGTCTTGCAGAAACTGTCTCATGTTATTTTAGTGTTACTCATCTCTTATTTCGCACTCTTTTCTTAGGGGTTCAATTATTTGTGCGATTTCCTCCTATCCTCTCATGTTGAGTATATAATATATTCTGGGGCCTCAAATATTAGCTTAAGCTTTTGGTTGAGTTGGTTCCTTGACTTGGTATCAGAAGTTAGCGTGATAAAAGGTCACAGGTTCGAATCACAACCACCCTTCATTTGAAGTGGAATATTTAGCGCCAGGTATGAAGAAGGCCTATGCTACATCTACATTTCTAGTCCAAAGGGCTCTCGTGTGAGGGGGCGTGTTAGAGTATATGTAACATATCATAGAGCCTTAACTATCAGCTTAAGCTTTTGGTTGAGTTGGTTCCTTGACTAACATCTCCCTCGAAGGGCACGCGTATGGTATGTCCGCTACCTCTTCCCCCAGACCATGTCTTTGTGCAGGATCCAGGGCTGATGACTATGACTATGAAAATATAAGAGGAAAACACATATAAGGACATTGGTGTGGGAATTATCATGTGAAGTAACATGTAAAATCAATAACAACAATTCCATATATTTCCACCTACAAAATGGGTCAGGTGCTCTCACCTGTGAGGCAAAATGTTAGACTCATCAAGTAGCATCATTTGCTGATTTTGCTGATTTTGCTGATTTTGATGATTTTCAGTAGTTGGAAACCAAGATTGTGGCTGAAAATCTTGCAAACTACTCATCATCAAAGGCATATGCATTCCGTTCTGGAACTGAATAACAAACACGGATTGTAAATGTTTCATCTTCAAAGACGTAATCCATACAGAACAGAATTGATATGGATGAATAAAGGAAATCTTACCTGGTTATTGCATTCTAGAGGCTCAATCTTCTGTTTGTTAATGTTTTCCTGATACAATAATTGGAAGGTGGAAGTATTAACAAAAATTGGCAACTGGTACACATAAGGCCATAATTTCCTTGATCTTGTCATTGACCAAATCTTTATGGGCTATGTTAATTGGACTCTTTATTTTACTTTACGTACCCGTGTCAGATCTGTGATATTCGGACACTAGATAGATTCCCGTGTAAAATACAAATTCTATAAATATTTACTGATATGAACAATAATATTATTTATAAATTAATTCATTTACAACATAACTTAATTATTAAATCTTTATATTTGTTATAATATTATCATCATCAAAGTGAAAAAATAATTTATATACAATAATATTAAAACATATACTCATAGTAATTATTGATAATCGAGACAAATAAATTTTAAAAAGTCTTCAACTATGATAGATAGGAGGGATGATTTAGTTGAAAAAATAGCCAAATTAGTTAGCTTATTCATTATATGATGATGATTTATTATCTAAGTTAAAATAAAGATTTACATGTATATTATTTTTCTGTTTATATAAGAAAACATAGAATTCCAATAGATCATCACATATAGTTATAGTGAATAAACAAATATTACATGTTTTGATGAGTTAATTATTTCTTAAATATGAAGCCAAATATCAAAATTCAAAAGTTTCCCTTTCAATAATAGAAAAAAAGCGAAAAAGATTTTAATGACAGTATGACACATGTTTCAAGTTTCGGTTCTTTTTTTCTCCATCTATGCAGCATATAGTTTCTCTTTCTTTCCATCACATTAATGTCAAATAAATGTACAAATTTAAGATCATATAATGATAAAGTACTTATACACAAACTAATTTTTAATAATAAAGATTAACTCAATTTGAGCACCTTTATAAGGTGGGCTCTAGGTGGTTGCACCTTAAAACTACTCTCAGAAACGGCCCTGCACAATATCAGAATCCTTCATCAATCAAAATGCACCCCGACCGGGCACCCTCAAAGAACAATGAAAACACCTAATATAAAACATAGTATCTGTAGAAAATTCCAAGGTATATTTATGTGGAACGAATAGCAAAATAATAATGTGGATAATAAAATTTAGAGTGGTATTGAACAACTAATACTTAAAGTAATAATAATAGCACTAGAAACATATAAGATTACAATATATAAACTACTACTATATTGTAGTAGCTCACTCTTATTCTTACAACAAAGAGCTGGTGTCGATGTATATTGTCCCCCATTGTCTGTTCTTAGACATTGAACTTTTCTACCAACTTCTTTTTCCACTGCTTCCTTGAACTGCTGGAACTTATTGAATGCTTCATATTTCTCCTTCATAAAGTCTACCCAGACATATCTAGAATAATCATCTATAAAGGTGATCATATATCGTAGGCCACTTACTGAATGTTGCTTGACCGGCCCAAATACGTATGAGTGAATAAGTTCTAAAGGTGCCTGAGACTTAAACTTTGAGTCTTCATATGACAGTTAGTGTGCTTTACTGAATTGACATCCGACACAAATTATATCTTCCTTGACATCCAATTCAAGAAGACCCTTGAGCATCGATTTCTTCATCATCACTTTTAGCTTGGTATAGCTCACGTGACCCAAGCGTGCATGCCACAAGTCAGCTGTCTCATTCTTCCTTGTCTTGTCTACATATGTTGTTTGAGCAGACATTACATAGATAGATTCCAAACGTTGTCCCTCTAATATCGGTGTTGAATTATCCTTCAAATTGTGGTACACCTTTACATCTAGAGGTCCAAAGAGCTCATAGTTTCCTGGTGGCAGTCAGTTGTGATATTGACAATAAATTCTTTGTCATACCTGGAACATGGTAGATATTATCCAGCTGAACTTGCTTGTTGCTAAATCACGGAGTTACAACCGCTTTGTCCAATATGAGTAATTGGCAATTCTGAGTTGTTTGTTGTGATAACAACTCAACCACGCTTATACTCGGACATGCTCACAAACTTTTCTTTATCTCCAGTCATGTGATTCGAACAACCACAGTCGATGATCTAATCATCCTTGTAATTGATCATCTTATCATTTGTTGTGGCAAATGCAATTTCCTTTGGCTCGGTGTTGCAGGTTGACACAACCATCATGTCGAAAGACTGTTCTTCTACATCTAGTTCACATTTTGAGCTAGACTCTTCAACGGCATAGGAAGCTTTAAAATCCCATTCTTTTTCGCTTCGGCTTTCTAGCTCTACCGAAGTTGCAACATTCCCTTCTACTGACTTAGACCAGCATTCTCGAGCATAATGTCCCCTTTTACTACACTTGTAGCACACAACCTCTCGTCGTGTCCGGGTCTTATCTTTATTCTGATTTTCTTGTCGATCTCGAGTTTCCCTTAATGGAAGCCTCATTTTCCTCGTCCTTTCCGAAATCCTCCTGACTTTTGATTTGACTTGCCAGGTAATGGATTACTCGACTAACCAATCTTCTCACCACTCTTATTTGGATTTTTATTTCCAAATAGAGCAGTCTCTTCATCTTTGACAGAAGCTCCGGACATTTGATTATCTAGAGCTTCCTAATTAGCTAACACATTTTCAAACCCGATTAGAGTTGGTTGTGTAGCCCAACCTCGGATGGACGTGACAAGATTATTAAGACTTGGCTTCAAGCCGCGCACAATGATCCTTCGCATCCTAGTCTCCGTGATCGGATTCTCTGGTCCAACTTTGTGATTTGCTCACACAAAGTCTTGACTTTAGTGAAATATTGGTTCACCGTCAATTTATTTTGTTGGATCGACATTAGCTTGTTCCTTTAGCATCTGGAGTTGAGCATCGTTCTTCTTGGAGAACAACCCTGACAATATGTCTCATGCCTCCTTGGGCGTCTTCGCATCCTTGATGCGGTGCAACAACTCGTCATCAACAGTTGTTGGTTGCTGCCAACACACACATCGCCTTTCCGGCTTTAATCTTCCACTTCTTTGACTCTTCTACATCGGTTGCTACTTTGTTGATACCCCAAAGGTCTTGACCCAAAAAATAAAATACCCCAAAGGTCTTGACCCAAAAAATAAAATTGCATACGTATGCTCCACGTAGTGTAATTATTATTGCTGAGTTTCTCAATATTACCAAATGTACTCGCAATATCTGCCAAATTAGTTATGCCTCTCACGTAATAAGTAAGCTTGGTCTCTCACCAAAAACTTCACAATCTCATATTGCACACAGATGGAATTTTAATGTGATCACTTGATCACTCGGGTAGCCAAAATTATTTTGACTAATTTTTACCAGTCCTTAACTGACAATTTACCAAAGTGAGTCTCGTAATAGACCGTTTGGCTCTGATACCAATTGTAAAGAATTCCGAGATATATTTATGTGGTATTGAACAAAATTTAGAGAGATATTGAACAACTAATGCTCAAAGTAATAATAATAGCACTAGAAACATATAAGATTACAATATATATACTACTACTATATTGTAGTAGCTCATTTTTATTCTTACAATAACTCACTCTAAATATTGCTATCACTTTTGTTTTACTAGTCAAGGATGTTGTGGTGAGATGATGAAAATGTAAGTGATGAACACCCTATTTATACTACTAGAAATGCTCTAAAATTCAACAAAGGTTGGCAAGTTATTAAATCTTTTACACTTAGCTTAATAGGGAGAGGTGATAGGAGTAGAATTTTACCATCCATGGTTGTAAATATTTGACTAATTTATGCATTGATAAAAGAAAAGTGGTTGGTGACTTTGTTTAACGGTATCATTAGGACTGCCGAGGGAAAAGGTACATAAAGAACAATGGATGAATTAATTCATACCTTGTGTAAACGAATTTGGTTAACTGATTCATGCAAGGAATTTTCCATCAATTGCAATTGCTCAACATTGTTGATCGTATCAGGGTTAGTCCAGCAACTGACAATTTTAAGTACCACAAAGGAAATTAGCATTGAAACTGAACAAAATGGTAGTATGGTACAATCATTGAAATACGAATTATGCCAACGACACAAGATCTAAAAATGCATTATGCACCTTCCACTCTACAACATTCTTCATGATATTGGTGTGTTTTGCAAATGACTTTTTGGTTAGATGCTAATTGGTCAAACAGTCAAAAAATATATCCGATAAATGGTTTTTAAACCAGCTAAAAACTAGATTTTGAGCCTAAACCAAAAAACTACTATAAATAACTTTTTCATTGAGTTTTGTGCTTTAGAATGACTTTTTCGTAGACAAACAACAATTAATTTGTAGCGAAGAATTTCTTAATAGCTAGCTTATAACTTAACAGCTAATGAAAAAGCTAATACTTTATGGCGGTCAAACAAGCCAATTGAACCAGCCAACAACCAACGACCAAATCGTATTGAAATAAAATATACAAGATTTTCATGTAGTCTTGAAACAATTTCAATGTTGAGCTAGAATTTTGTATTTCTTTCACTTCCTCCATTCATGTGAAAAGAATAAGCACAAAATAAACAAATTTATGTCAATTGGACTCGGGTGTCGGATACTGATACGTGTCCAAGGGTCAAATACGTCTAAATACTCAATTTTACACCTAAAATGAAGTGTCTAAGTGTCTATCAATGCAGAGCATCAAGGATCGAACACGGATACGTAAAGTAAAATAAAGAGTCTAAGTAACATAGAAACAAATAGTACATTACGAGAACACATACAACATGAGTATGAGAATGTTGTACAAATTTCCAAATAAATAGTACTTTTAATAGTTAAATGCTAGAATTGTACCTCAATTCCTGCTCTGCTCGTGTGACTTGGGCTTGAAACATCCCCACTTGGTTAGCTAGTTCCTGCTGAAATATAACAGCACCAACAACGTATGAGTCTTAATTCCAAGAGATTAAACACAACAAAATAACTTTTCTCCTACATAAATCATTCACCAAGCAAATCAGCAACCAATCCTACCTCAGCCATTTGACTACTGTAAGGGAAAAGAAAAAATTATCAGCATCCTTCCAAAATTTGTGCTTAAATGAAGATTCATTATTGAAAAAAAATGCATACCTTGAAGCTACAAAGTCTTCTATATTCACATCATGATCACACTTCTTGAAAGTTTTCTTAAGGGCCTATGTATAAAAGAGTGTAAAACAAAAGAAAAAAGGTCTTATGAAGTTCAATTTTTGATAACCAAACTTTAGACATTACGAGTTGATGATGGTGTTCTTACTTCAAGACTCTCCAATTTCCTGTTACAGATGAAATCCAGCATTCAAAAACAATTTTCAGAACAAAACCTAAAAAATGGTGTTAATATCATAAGGGGTGTTTGGCAAAATAATTTATTGAGCAATTTTTTTTTTATATAAATAGAGGGTTGGGTGGTCAAATCATCCAACACTAATATTTGGTAAATTAGCTGGTTGAAATAGCTTATTATTATAAATAAGCAATTTTTGAACAAGCTGCTCATAGGAGCGAGTTTAAAATCAGTTGGTCAAACCAGATAGTAAAATTAGTTAGTCAAATCAGGTACTATAATCAGTTATCAGTCGTTTGCCAAACACCCCATAGTGACATAAGATAAGTTCACACCTTTTTATCCTGTCTTGGGGGGTGAGTTGAGCATACTTTGTGATAATCTGTTCAAGGTTGCTGTAAACTACGTTAGGCTACCAGAAGTACACCATAGAATGCATGCTTTAACAATATATCATATACTTTAATAGGATGAGCTAAGTGCTTGTCAATCTACATACTGTTTGGATGTAACAATTCGTCACAATCACTCCATGGGTCAATTCGTGTGGACACACCTATGAAATACCTGTGAGCTTGGGCCCACAAACACACGGGTAATGAGTGTTGCATTGCATATATACTTAGGGTTTGTTTGGATGGAACAAAATGGAGGGAAAAGAAGGGAAAATATTTAAAGGAATTTATTTGGATAAATGAAATTTCCTTTCTTTTCCCTCTTCTTCCTTCTTAAACAAATAAGGGAGCCTTTTCCCTCTCTTCCCCTCCTCTTCCTATCCCTTCTTTACCTTCCCTTCCTCTTCCTTTTATTCACGATTAATTTGTTATCCAAACATAGTGTTAATGAGGTTCACTATTTTCCAAAACCATATAGTTTTAGACGATTTACCCATCAACCAATATATGCAAGTCTAATACCACTATTTGTCAATGTGAAATCTTGTTCACATGGGAAGTATTTCCAACACACACTTCGCATCACCTATGTAATATGTTTCAATCACAACATATTCTTATAGCAAACTTGCTATATTACGCATATTGATCATCATCATCCTCAACATTGTTGTAATATAGTAAATTCAAATCAACAGAAGAAGTACTTCCTCCATTTCAATTTACTTGTAACATTGGAAAAACTTACATTATTCACTTACCTTCCTTACTTTGAGATTAATTTTTAATCTATAAGTTAAAACAAGTTAAGTGGAATCTTGTTTAATTCGTCTTGATACAAAGATTATAAATATCAAATTTTTATAAATTTTTATTATTCATAATTAGACATATTAATAATTGAATCAGTAAATTGAATCACGTGAAAAAACAAGCATAGCAAGTAGTAATAAACAACCATTATCAAAATATAAGCAATAAAATGTACCTACGCTCTCCAAGAAATAAAGTTGGCTTCCCGGTAGTAGAGAACATGAGTAGGACAATATCAATGTCACATAAAATAGCTAATTCCTTAGCTTTCTTTATGATTCCAGTACGCCTTTTAGAATATGTAACTTGACGATTGCTACTACTCTCCAATCTCATAATTTTTAGTTTGACTCTTCCCATCCTTTACACCCTACCATAAGATTGTTGCTGAAAATTAAGACTTCAATTTTCTTAGGAATTCTTCACAAGACAAAAACCTTGCAAAAATAGCATTTCTTTTCAAAATAAGTATAGCTGCCACAAAAAATATAAAATCTTATGTTATTATATAAACTAGTATATAAACAACAATAGTATCACAAGTTAACTCTTGATCTATATTGTAAAGGTTTTCAACTTAAACAAACCGATATTGTGTACAAAATCGCGTATTAGGCTATATCAACGGATATCTTATAGTTTCTGTTAGGATGGTTTGTCCCACATTGATGTCATTCAAGCCCTTCGTAATCTAACAAGGTATTCGAGTCGATAGTTCGATTAGAAGTTAAAATAATAGGTCTGAAAAAGCCGTTGTCATCCTAATTGATTACTCCCACATGCAAACTATGTAAACTTGACGATGAGTCACATTTGAAGGGGTGTTCGAGTGTTTTATCCACATCGATGAATTAATGATCATATGCACATTTTATAAGTCATTGAAGCCCCTTTCTCCTATAATTTCATTGTCATATGGTTTTGAGATGGTAGTATTCACCTAGTGTTTCTCGATAATAAGTTGGCATTCACAATAAGTCCAATCTAATCGAACAATTTAGGTTTTACATCACTCTTGATAGGCAAAGTACGCATTTGTCTCGATAGGCAAAAGGACCCTAATATCTGAAAATTATAGTCAACTAGTATAAGATCTCGTGCAATGCAACAAATTCTTAGTATGAAGATATATATAAATATAATTTTTAAAGATACGTAATAATAAACACATTATATATTAAATATGAAATAATAATTGCTAAAAATATATATATGACATTACTTATATCATTTGATGCAACAAAATTTTTAGCTGATTAGTTTCATAAAAATATTTAAATTATTTATTTTTTAAAATGGTAAATTTACGGTATCCGATAAAATTTAATCAATAATTTATTTTTTATAGCTCAATATAAGCAAAATTAATTCAACATCAACCAATAAGATTTTTCCATTTAGCAGAGCTTTTATAAAAATGGCATGTGTAATTTTTCAATCTTTTTATTAGATTGTATGATTTTAATTAATGTAAGTGCTTATCAATTATCAATCAATTTGTGCAAATTCGTCTCAGCCAATAAATATCAATCAACAAAACAATCAGGGCAAATTTTTCTCAACTAGTAAAAAAGGAAATACAAATGGCAATAGTATTTTAGAAGTGCAAATTGATTTTATTGCAAAAATCATAGTCAATCATCCTTTAATCTATGCGAAATTATATCAAGCAATAAATTACAAACAATGTAAAATCTTTTAACAATAAACATTTAGTCAATAAAAAAATTAAACATATAAAATCTGTTAAAGTGGCATTTGTTAATTTACATCAAAATTATTAGTTTATTATAATGCAATACAAAGTTTAAAATTCATAATTTATAATTAGTTATTTTGAGTTCAAGTATGTTGTAGCGAAATTCATCAAAAATACTTAAATGTCATACTAAATAGTATTTGTGTGATATATATTTGCACTTTGCAATGAATGTTGTTTGTATTGAATTTTTGGTCAGTTTATTTGACCACTTGATCCGATTTATAAAGCGATCGATGACCAAAAATTTAACTATAATTTTTTGTATAAATTCTACCAAAAAATACCACAAAACATAATGGGGTATCCCGTGTCCCGACCCGATTTATTCGGGTATCGGGATAAATCGGGCCATAACACGGGCCGTTAAAATAAGTACCCATCCAAAATGCCGGGTACCCGGTAATAAACATCACTAATTACACATCTACAATTCTAATAATAATTAGAATATATAGAGCACTAAATAAACATTAAACATACATTGATAATTATTTCTCTAAAACTTTGGAAACAAGAAGGGGAAAAGAGATATCATTACAGAGAATTGAAGCATTATACTCGAAAATATATTTCTTTCTAAAGAGATAACAAAAGGCAAGGAACTTTATTCAGTACTTAAAGTAAATACAAATTATAATTGCAAAGCTAATATAAAAAATTATCTAATTAATATTGCAAAAATGATAAGAACATTAAAAAAAACATCAACACCCATATGCGATCAAATAATAGAGAGAAAACCCAAAAGGAAAATAACAATATTTAAAGAAAAAAAAAGGAAAAAGAGAAAAAAAGTAAGGACTTACACTAGAATATGAAGGGAAGAAGAGCCAAAAAGGGAAAACCCAGAAAAAAGGGAAGAATAAAAAATTAGAAATCCAAAATTAGGTTTGTTTAAATATAAAAGCGATGAATTAGAAAATAAGTATTAGGGGAAAATAGAGAAGGATTAGGAGGAATATATAATAGGTTGAGCTGTATTTACCGGGCGCGCACAATATTAGGGACTCGGATCTGTTCAACTCCTTATCCGGTGGTAATAATTTAATATTAGTGACTGATGAGATTAATGTGGGTAGAAACTCGGGGACAAGTAACATTTCAAATATATTCTATTAGGACAAGTAACATTTCACATAATTCCTATTAGATTATTCAAATAAGATTCCACTTATTATATTTAATTTTAATCATTTTGTATTAAACTATGCATATCTAAAATTATAAAATGTTAATATTATGAAAATATGTGATTATTTAAACAAGATCTCACTTCTGTTCCACAATAGCATCAAACAAAATAGAAATGCAAACAACATCCAAACTCTCCATATAGACGGCAACAAAACTAATGATCAATGCAACATTCAACACGCGTTCATTCAGTACTTCAAAGGCATCCTGGGTGACAAACTTGTCAATCGGCAGAGGATCAATATGGACATCATAAATGAAGGACCTTCTCTGAATGCTCACCATACCCAACTCCTCAACCTCCATTTCACCCATGATGAGATCAAGAATGTTCTGTGGAGTATTCCTGAAAAAAAAGCTTCAGGCCTCGATGGATACAATAATGGTTTTTATAAAGCGGCTTAGGAGATTGTTGGAAATAATATTGTGGAGGCTATTCAACAATTTTTTGACATAAGAGTACTCCTTAAAGCCTGGAACGTGACTACAATCACCCTGATTCCAAAAACTGCTCGCCCAAATGATCCTGGTGATTTCAGACTGATCTCATGTTGTCATGTTATTTACAAATGTATCTCTAAACTCTTATGCAATAGGCTGAAACTAGTTTTGAATCATATCATTTCTAGTTCGCTGGGAGCCGTTGTTGCAGGACGTAGCATCTAGGGATGGTCATGGGGCGGGTCTAGAGCGGTTCTAGCCAGACTCGGACCCGGACCCTTTTATATTTTATAGATCCAGACCTGGATCCGGACTCTAAGGGTCTAAAATTTTTAGACCCAGACCCAGACCCAGACCCGACGGATTTGACGGGTCTAGGGTCCTTGATGGGTCCTTAATGGGTCTTAAACAAAGTCTCTTTGATTGTCAAAATTAAACCTTTTTCGAGATTTTTTATTTTTGTAAGCAATTTATTATTGTATTACAAACACTTGTTCGAGTCCATGAAATTCAAATACAAAATAATTACTAAAAAGTAAAAAAAATATTTAATTGTATAGGGTCCGAGTCCAGGTCTGAGGGGCGGTTCTAGGGTCTGGGTCTCGAGGTCAGGTCCGGGTCCGGGTCTGCACCTTGAGACCCGGACTCGGACCCGTCAAATATTTTCCGGATCCAAATTCGACCCGGATCCGATAGGTCTCGAAAAATAAGACCCAGACCCTTAAAAAGGGGCGGGTCCAACAGGGTCCTGGACCCATGACCATCCCTAGCGGCATCCTTCACAATATCCTCCTCTGCCAAGATATTGTCAAGCACTATGAATGGAAGTATAATCTAGCTAGCTGCCTTTTAAAAGTGGATCTCCGTAAAGCATATGACATGATGGATTGGTATTTTAATAAAGACATGATGATAGCCCTGAAATTTCCTGAAAAATTAGTCAGCATAGTCTACACCTGCATATCGACCGCTCAATTTGCTATTATGCTAAATGACCAACCTTCTCAGTTGTTTCAGTCAAGAAGAGATATCCGACAAGGGGACCCAATCTCTCCCCTTCTCTTTGTCATAGGGATGGAGTACCTTTCTAGAACTCTGAAAGCCTCTAGTAGATCGAGCAGGTTCAAATATCACGCTAGATGCAAAAAATTGGGTCTAAATCACCTCATCTTTGTAGATGACCTGATGTGATGTGCAAAAAGAGGACTCTGTGTCCATCCAGATTCTGGTGGAGAGCATCGATTCCTTCTCTAAGGCTTCCGGTCTCACAACCAGCTTTGACAAATCTGCCATGTTCCTAGCAAGTATATGCATCACCCAGAAATAGGAGTTGTCTGCTCAGTTTCAGTTCCCCCTTGGAAACCTGCCAATGAAATATCTTGGTGTCCCCTTGTCCTCCAAACACCTGTCAGCTGCAGACTGTGACATTCTTGTAGATAGGATGACTGGAAAAAATAGAATCTGGCATGCTAAATATCTAACATACGCAACAAGACTGCACCTGGTAAATGCAATTCTCATGAGCATATCTAGTTATTGGTGCCAGATGTTCATCCTCCTCAAGAAATTCTAAAGGGAAGATGCTAGCACCACCACCCCTGGGATTTAGCTAGGCCAAAATCTGCTCCCCAAAAAAATCTGATGGCCTTGGCGTAAGGAATCTTGAAAGTTGGAACCTAGTCGTGATAGGGAAAATCTCTTGGCATGTTAGCATGAAGCATGACTCGTTGTGGTAAAGTAGATTCATGAGGTCTACATGAAAGGGGGACAATGGAAAGTTTTCAACCCATCTATAACCTCAAGTTGGACTTTCAAGAAAATATGTCATGTGAAAGAAAAGCTATGGGCTTGGATGGAACACAGAAATTATGCCATAAATGAGGTATATCAAAATCTGCACAACTCGCAAGAAAAGGTGACATGGGCAAAGCTGGTGTGGTCTAGAACTGCACTCCCAAAAACAAGATTCATCCTTTGGCTCGTTTTCCTCGACAAGCTAAAGACCAAAGATCGGCTCCTTAAGATAAGTGTAACCCCCGATGACCTGTGTCCCCTTTGTGGTGAAAATAGTGAATCAATCAATCATCTCTTTTTTGCCTGCAGATTCAGTAAAAAATGTCTAGATGCCACAATGGCATGGCTTGGCTCAAATGTCAACATTTCTTCTCTTAGCAATCTAGCCTCAAAAAAATGGAGAGTCCTAGTGGCAAGAAGGAAAATAATATGCATTGCACTAAGCTGCCTAGTATACAATATATGGCAATGCCGCAATGAAGCCATATGGCTAGCTAAAGTTAAATCCATTGAGACCATGCTAAAAAACATCAAGTTAGAAGTAAAGACACGATCCTCCTTTATCTGTGCTAAAGAAGTTGATAGAGATGCTATTTAGATGTATAGGACCATCAATCATGTATAGCTTTGATTTTTGAGTGTCTACTTTTGCTCTATTTTGATTTTTGAGACCATCCCCTGTCTTTTTGCACATGAAGAGTGCAGATTGGAAACCCTTCCTAGAAGGTGTGCCTCTCTGGCAATCTGATGCAACTTGAAGCCAGTGATGGCAGCCTGGACTTCTATCCTGTAAATGTTTTATGATTGATCAATGAAAAATTTTTTCTTCTTCCAAAAAAAAAAATTTCACTTGCTATATTTAACTTTTACATTTAATATGTAATTTTAACTATTTATATATTAAACTATGCATATCTAAAATTATAAAATGTTAATATTATGAAAATATGTTATTAGATCATTTAAATTTTTTTTTCTTACACATTAACAGCAATATATAAAATAAGCTTGAACAAAGAATAATGTCAATATTTAAATTTTTTTTCGTACACATTACATTATGTTTTTCACCAACCTTACATTTTTTTCTTTTGCCATTGTTGGGATCCAAACACCCCCTCTTTAAATTGGTATCAGAGCTTGGCGTGTTTCCTACGGTTATGGAGTGAGGAAAAGCTTGGAGAAAGGTAGAAGAAAGATAGTAAAAGGTAAAATGTGTTTGGATGGTTTGTTGAAACCTTTGAGGAGAGAAAAACACTAAGTGTGCAAGAGATGAGGAGTTTGTTAATATAGTTCCCAAGAGAGAAGGAGAACTTATTAACAATGGTTGTAGAGCAGAGACTAGTAATAGAGTCTTTGTAATTGAGAATTGAAAAACTTGAGGGTGCTACTAAGGGTAGTACAAATGGTGAGGAAGTATTAACCATGGGTTTGATATGATTGTTGATGAGAGTCCAACTATGGAGATGGTAAAATCATTGAGGAAAATCCATGAAAGAGGGATAATAGAAAGAAAACCGGAATCAAGAGGGCAAGAATTGGGTATGGGGATAAAGTGTGCTACCATTGCCACAAGAGAGACCATATTCAATATAATTGTAATAAGTTGAAGAGAGACCTTCAAAACTTGAAGCTTTTGAAAGAGATGAAGAAGCCAACGATAGAGGTTGGTGATGATGATGAACTCAAAGGAAAGAAGAGATAAATTCCTTTTGAGAAGGATGATGTGTTCCCAAACATTTGTGATAAGGGCCTTGCGATGAAGCTAATTGTGATGTTGATGATGGTTATGTGCTATTGGCCAAATGTGATAATGGTGATTGGGTGTTTAATTTTACACACTCATATCATATTTGTAGAGACAAAAGGTTGTTTACAAGGGTGATGGCTTGTGAACATGAATGGGTGACTTTGCCTAGTGGTGAGAAAATTGTGAAAGAAATCATTAGAGAGATGCATTTGAGAATGCAACATGACTTATTGAGGAGGCTTAGGGGTGTGAGATATATTCCTAAGATGATGAGGAATCTAATTTCAAGGAGGAGATTAGACAAGATTGGGTATACCATGAAAATTCAAAGTGATGGGGTTTCAAAAGTGACAAAAGGAAGCTTAGTGCATTTAAAAGGAGTTATGGGCAACAATGATCATGTGTTGCTAAGGAGTGGAGACTTGAATCATGTTGAGAGTGGTGCAAGACTCAAGTCACAAAAGAAAGTGACATTTGTGGATGGTGACTACCATAATGGGTGAGGTACAAAGAGAGTTATTGATGGATTTAGTCTTGAAGGGGAGCCAAGACTTAAATCCTATGTTAATGTTTTGATTGGGACACCCAAAAGGGTGACTTTTGGTGATAGAAGTAATTTTGGTCTTGAGGGGGAGATTGTTAGTGCAAGTGCCAAATTATCTATGTGTGATGGTAGTGACTCAATAACTCGAAGACACATCATGTTGAGAGCAACATTAAGGGTGTGATAAAAGACACTTAATGGTGTGTTGAAGGGGCAATTAAACTAGGAACAATGGTGAGCTTTAATATAGTCTTATAATTGTCATGCATCATTAGAATTTATTACTATGTTAAATGTTGGGTTTTAATGTGCTATTGATGGCGAGTTAAATGAGGATTCTAGAATGATGTATGAGCACCTATATAAAGGTACATCATTCTTAGAATCAAATCACCACAAGTCCACAACACATATAAACATATTGTGAGAGGCTTACTACATTGTAGAGACTTGAGAGTGTTCTTCTATGTATTAGTATTGTGAGATGTATGGCTCGTTGGCTTGAGAGTTTTTCATCAACTTTTACATTTTTACTTTTGTCATTGTTGGGGTCCAAGCACCCCATGTTTCAAAAAATATTGTCAAGTGGAATCTTGTTTGAATCGTCTAATTGTATATTTTTCCGATATTAACTTTTTTATAATTTTTAGATATACATAGTTCAATTTATCAGTAATCAAAATAACACATAAAATTACATATAAATTCAAATTTAACAAATATAGTGGAATGAAGAAAGTATATATATAAATGAATTGAAAACTCTTTAACTTGAACATAACTTGTTTAAAATAAGGATTTCGACTTACAAACTTGTTTAGAGTTTTTTGTTTTCATATTAAAAAAATTTAAACTAAAAAAATTATTTTTGAAAATACCACATCTAGGTGATTTTTTTTTTTTTTAAAAATATCTTATCTTTTGATTATTTTTTAAAACTTTAACCTTTGCACCATATTTTCTTTTAAAGGGCTAAATGAACTTTAATCGATTCAACGGGTTAACCTTTAACAATAAAACAAAAAAAAATTATATAAGACATGTCATATTTGGATAGGTCTTTAGTTTATTTTTAAATTTAAAAAGCAAAAAAAAAATAAAAAAATAAAAAAATACAGTCCCTCATCTTTTAGTCACGAACAAGCCCTCCCCATAGGCCAACCTTCCCCATCAGCCTCTCCTTTCAAACCTCTTACCTGCAAACTGCAGCCCACTTCGCCTGAATTGGGGACAAAATTTACTCTTGAAATTTTACCAAATTTGATGAAAATGAAAATTTTCCAATTGAAATTTCCCATAAAAGTTACTCTCTTATGTACAATTTCTAAGAATTTCTGGTCGATTTTTGAATGGGTGTGGATAGGCTAGCCGCTAGTGGTTTATTGCAGGAGGTGTTGCCGGAAAGGTGGAGGTCGATCTTGGAGGAGGGAGGGGTGGATAGTAGTGTCTCCTTAGTTTTTTATTTTAAATAGATCAATAAATCAGAATGTGACATGTATTTTTTTTAAAAAAAAGAAAAAAATCGACTATCTTAGGTAACAAAAACATAAAAGTTATTTAAAAGAAAGTTTAGTGCAAATGTGGAATTAAAAAAAAAAAAAAATCAAAAGATTGAATTGTTTTAAGGAAACCACCTATAGGTGGATTTTTTTAAGTAAATTTCCCAAAAAATTAAATAAATAAAAGAAAACTATTACAAACACCATCTCATTTCGCATGCCCAATGCTACCATCTCTTGTACCAATACCACCATATCTCACCTCCATCATGTCTCCACCATTTTCATTTTTCCTCCATGTTCATATTTCCCTAGTTATGAAACCTTCATTAATGGTAGAGTGAAATTTAGGGGCACAACAAAGATTTTGGAAGCTCTATTTATTTTTATAATATATTTTTAAATGGAGGCTTTCATTATAATTTATATGAAGAGATAAAATTTTTCCACTTCAAGATAAATAATTCAAGACAAAATATATTATACTATTATATTTTAAAATTACTTCATACACATTAAAAAAAAGTTCATAAATAAATCACTTAAAAAATATTACTTAGAATCGGATTTAAATTACTCTATTTAATATTTGAGACCCCTTATTATTTGATACCCTAGGCGAGTACCGGCCATGACATGAGTGAGTGAGAAGGGGAAGTTGACGTACGTGATTTTCATTTTTTAGAACTAATTTTCCTTTTATTTATATTTTTACGTTTTTAAAATCTTTTTAAGTGAGAAACCTATTGTAGTAGGTCATATTTATTTGATAGGTGCAATTATTTGCACTTATTCATGTCATTTTTGTACTCCTTTTGTGATGATCTAGTGGATTTTTAGATAGGTTTAATAGTAGTATTTATATTTTTGCCTCATATGTTTAATGTTGAATTTCATGTTATTTTGAGGTGAAAATTGGAGTTTTATTAGGTTCTGAATGTGATAAGAGGGTGAAGTGTTGAAGGCTTGGAGAAATGGCCTATGACCCCTAAAAAAGTAAAGAGATCAAGCAAAACAAGCTCCAAGGGAAAGAAACGAGTCGTAGCTAAGCTGTGTCAAAAAGCCACGACCCATAGCAGAGCATTTGGAGTCCAAAACAAAAGCGATGAGTCGTCCCCAGGATGCCATGACGAGTCGTCCCTATTTGTCACGACTCATCGCCAACCTACTGAAGTCATATCTCTCAGGCAGAACAAAAGCGATAATTTATCGCCCCTGATGTCCCGAGTCGTAGCCACTCTATCAGTTTGTTTCACGTGCGTTTTTCAGTCAAAGGTGGCATTTTTTAGCTAAATGTACCAAAAAATATTCCTATATTAGTTTATTTATTTTGAATTAGCTAACATATTTATTTTTCAAAGTGGTGTATTAATGTAATTTTTCTTAAATATGTAGGTGTCTGCAATTTTGTTTTCCTAATATTTATTGCATATTTCTCGGATCCCATAAACCTTCATTTGATAATATTTAAGATGTAAATAATTGTTTATATTGCTTATAACAATTACAATAAAAAAAAATTAATCAAACCCTTTTTTCCCTTCCTTTAACCTCAATTTCAACTTGAAATCTCCATTAAAATGAGGATTGAAGATATAGATCAAGAGAATGTTGATAAAATTTCTCCCATCAATCAAATTATGAAGAAAAAAGGAGGGTGGATGGCTGTAAAATATATTTTAGGTAAACTATTTTTTACTTTTTATGTTATATACTACCTGTCTTTATATGTGTTTCATCTGGTTTTTGTTCATCATGCATCATCTTTGATTTAAATTTTATTCAATCAAAATGTTAATATCTAATCGAATGAGATTTATATAATTTTTATAGTTAAATTTTTTATGTATTTTTTTTAATAATCTTACTACTTAGCAATAATCTTCTATATTTTTCACTACAAAATTAAAAGGAAATGGCGATGAAAATTTTCAGTCGTCATTTTTGTCACCAACAATATTTAGCGACAAAACCCTTTATTACCACCCACTTTGTCGCAAAAATAAAGTTTGTCGCCAAGTTGGCGACAAAATGTTCACTATGTCGTCCTATGTACGTTAAAACAGTTTTATATTAATTTTTCATCATACTCCCTACTTGTCTTTTTTGTTTCTGAAATCAAGAATCTCTGCAACCGCAACCTTCTTATCTTCTTGGATAAGAGTATGGTCTAATTCAGTGTCACGTAATTCGCTAATTTTCCCGCAAATTGCAAATCGGAGAAAGGGAATTATGGCCGATTTTAGGGTATTTTTTCATTCATTTAAGTGAATCGCGAATTTAATCTGAAAAGCAAACTAGACAACAAATTATGTAACACCGATCAAAGTCGTAAAAACAACGAAAGGAATAGGATATATCCTCATACGATTCCTCTTTGTGGTGTAAAATGTGTCTAGCTATGTCGTCATAAATTTGCTATCGACAATAATATTATTTATAATTAATTGAATTAATATTAATATATTGACAGCAAATGAGACATTTGAGAAGCTGGCATCAATGAGTTTGATAGCAAATATAACAGTGTATTTGCGAACAAAATACAACATGAATGGATTATTATTGGTGAATGTAGTGAATATTTGGTCAGGAAGTTCCAATTTTTTAACATTAGGAGGTGCTTTACTATCAGATGCCTATCTGGGTAGGTTCTGGACTTTACTTATTGGTTCCATTATTTCTATGCTGGTAAGCTAGCTCTGCTAGGCCTCTTTAATTTCTCCATATATATTTTTTTTAACCACATTTATAATACAACAAATAAATATATTTTTTTATTTGAATTTTTCAACACTTGATCCACTTATAGTGTACTTTTACCTTTTTTGAAAGAATAGTGTGCTTTTACCTAATCTATGAGTGAACATAATATAATTAAATTATTATGATAATTAATTTTTAATCATATTATATTTTTTCTTGATTAATTTTTGAAATAACTATTTTTAGCTATAAATTAATGCTCATAATATGTAAATTTGTTTAGTTAGCACAAGAAAACAATTCTATTTAAAGCAAGTAGTTTTTCTTATTTACAAAGTGGGGTATGGCCTAAGGGAAGGAAGGCCAGTGAGAATTAAACGTAAGATCTTACTGATGGAAAGTAATACTTACTTTAATTAAGATAAAATCTGATTCTAAAAAACTCTGGGTGTTTAATTTGTGGAGAAAATGCTTTTTTTTTTGAATTATTGAATTTTAGGATATACATTGTTTGATTTGACAAGAATTTAAAATGATGAGCTAATTATGAAAATTTCATCAATTGAAAACATTTTCAATCAAAATCATTTCTCCATTTCAAACATCACTATTTCACTAAGGTCCCTTTGATAATTGGTGCTATATGCTGGGAATAAGAATGATTTATAATATAAATTTTTATGATATGTATCGTATTATTCTCATGGTAAATATTCTCATGGTAAAAAGTTTTTCGTTCACAATTTTCCTTACCACTTAATACCATATCTTCAATTGGTAATGCATTGGAATAAATTTTGTGAAAAAAGGAGATTATTAAGAGAAAATAAGCATGACCATTAAACTAGTAAGATATTCTTACTAAAACTACACTAATTTTTCATTACCAATCTCACCATTTAGTACCGATTACCAAATAAGCCGTAAAAGTAGCCGATTCATTCATACTAAATAAAGTCTAACAAAACAAAAAATACAGGGAATGGGAATAATGACCTTGGGCGCAGGAGTACCAAAACTAAGGCCACCAAATTGTGACCCAGAAGCTGATTACTGCACACCACCCACAATATTGCAACTTTCAGTTCTGATCACAGCTCTTATAGTCCTAGCCTTTGGCTCAGGCTGCTTACGACCGTGTAACATTGCCTTCGGTGCTGATCAATTTGACACAACAACAGAACGAGGGCGGTCTCAGCTATCCCGTTTCTACAACTGGTGGTACTTCTCCTTCACAATATCCCTATTAGTAGCACTGACAGTAATAGTGTACATCCAAACCAATATCAGTTGGACAATCGGGTTCGCGATCCCGACTGCTTGTTTTGGTTGCTCAATCATAATATTCTTGGTTGGACACCCATATTACATATGCATGAAACCTAAAGGAAGCATGATATTCTTTGACATAGTTAAGGTGATTGTAGCATCTTATAGGAAAAGGAACTTGATTTTGGATGATAAACATGAGGGTCATAACCCAATGTTTTATGATCCACCCATTCAAATTGATGAGCAAATGGATCATATGATATGTAAGTTAAGTAGATCGAACCGATTGAAGTTCTTAGATAAGGCGGCTTTGATCAATGAGCGGAATGAATTGGATGATGAAGGGAAGGTGATAGATAATTGGAGACTATGTAGTGTTCAACAAGTAGAACAATTGAAGAGCTTGATTGGGATATTACCCGTTTGGGTGGCGGGGATTCTATGTTTTGTATCGATGGATCAACAAAATACGTTTGGTATTCTACAATCAATTCAAATGAACAGAAAGGTGGGATCGAGGTTTTTGATCCCACCAGCATGGACGGGATTTGTATCTATGGTTGCACTCTCGGTTTGGATTTTGTCATATGAACGCCTTATTCTCCCATTAGCGAGGAAACTAATGAAGACGGAGAATAGTAATGTGAGATTATCGGTTAGTGCAAGGATCAAAATCGGAATTGTTATGTCAATTCTATGTATGGGTATTGCCGCATTTGTAGAGTCCAAGAGGAGAAATGAGGCCTTAAGAAAAGGCTCATTTGTGTCTCCTCTTTATGTAGGTTATTTGGTGCCTCAACTAATCCTTTCGGGCTTAACTGAAGCTTTTGCAGCGGTTACTATAATGGAGTTTTTCACTACTCAAATGCCCGAGTACATGAGATCGGTCGCTGGCTCCATCTTCTTCATTAGTTTATCGATGGCAAATTACTTGGCTACGGCTATTGTAAACATCATTTATCAAGTCACTCGTAGGAGCGATGGCAAGGCATGGTTAGGAGGTCGCGACCTTAACCATAATAGGCTTGATTATTTCTATGCTATTATTGGTTTCATTGGAATATTTAACTTCTTTTATTTTAGTTTCTTTGCAAGTAAATTCATCTTTGTTAATAACAAAAACAAGATCATTCGAACCGAAACGTTCGAACCAAGTTCGAGTTTAGACACACATACAAGGATGGAGTAATATACATGTTGTTCTTTTAGTCTTAGTTTTGTAATCCTACTTTTTGATGATTCCTAATGAAAATTTTCAAATTTATCATCCAATTTCATTATTCTCTGTTTTTCAGCTGATGTTTAAATTGTTTGATCACATTGTTAGTTATGATCTATGTTACTTGGACTCGAGTACTGACGTTGGAAACTGGTACGTGTTTAAGTGTCGGATACGCCTAAATATTCAATTTTACGTCTAGAATGAAATGTCTAAGCGCTATACCAATGTCTAGGGGATTAAGGATCGAACACGAGTACGTAAGCAAAATGAAGAGTCCGAGTAACATAGGTTATGATATTGACTTGTAATATGCAATAGAAATGGATTGGATTATTCATAAGCGTCGAGTAGTTTTATGGTCTCTATTCATGGCAAAAGGAATTAGAAAACTACTCATTTTGGATGAATTTGCTACATTTACAAATTTATATACAGATTTGTAAAATGTTGAACCTAAACAAAAATATACTTGAAAAAAATTAAAGACCTTATACAAATCTTCAAAATTAAGGAACTAAATACCAAGGAAAGTGTTTTATTACATATATATTTATTAATAATTTTTTGTTGTCTGTGATCAATGTTAGTATTCCACATCTTGATTTTACTACATATCTTTAATATTATTAAAATAAGAAAATAATAAATGGTCCGTCACATAAACTAAGGCTGAGATTGCTTGATTGAGAAAAAAATTAAAAAATTAAAAAATTTAGGCAAAATTATAAGAAACTAAATAATTTATACCCCATTTTTAAAAACTACCTTATGTAAATCGTTTTGCAAAAAACTACGCAATATAATATAAATGTTTGCAAATAACTACTTGTTAACGATTATCATTTGTTGACTGTTAGTTTTACCCGTTAACCATCACGTGAGTGTCACGTGACTTAATAAATCTCTCCTTCTTCTTAACTGAGCTTTGAAATTTCAGAAGCTTTGTTTCAAACAAATATTCATCCATCACACGCAAATCTCCCCTTATTCCCCTTTCTCCTTGATTTCCAACAATCACCAAGCAACATTGCCTACTACACATATGGTGATGGTGATGGTGATGGTGATGATACTCTACCATTTCTCACTTTCTTGAAGACTTTCAAATACTCTATCATTTTAGAGTTGAGTATTCGTTTCTTAGCCATTTTAGATGCTCACAACTCCATTCATATTTTCACATTACCTTCTCGTTTGAGTGCAAGCATACAAAAAATATTTGCGACATAACCGAGAAGACGACGTAGGCCTGACGCAATTGGCGGACTAAAGTCTTCAAACCATTGTATAATTTTCAATCGTTATGGTATGCGGTTCTGATTGTTTTCAAATGTATCAAATTGAAATGTGTAATAGTTGAAGGTCTTTTTCTTTGTTGGATAATATCAATTTCCCGTTTTGTGCTTTAATAGTTGTATCAACTTTTGTCTTGCCTTAATGCAAACTGTAGAAGGAGAATCCCGCTAAATGTTGTAGTCTTGTAAATGTAGTAGGCAATGTTGCTTGGTTTTGACTTTTAGGATGCCGAAGGTAGGAAGAAAAGAGGAGGATGGGAGCGAAAGTAGAGGTTGGTCTTTAATTTTGCCTGTTTGAAACAAAATTTCTGAAATTTCAAAGCTCTATTAGGGAGAAGGAGAGATTCATTAAGTCACGTGATGGTCAACGGCTAAAACTAACAGTTAATAAACGATAATCGTTAACAAGTAGTCATTTGCAAATATTTGTATTATATTAAGTAGTTTTTTTGCCAAACAATATACATAATGTAGTTTTTAAAAAATGGATATAGATTATGTAGTTTCTTATAATTTTGCCAAAAGTCTAAGAATTTGTTTTTTTATATAAAGGTATCAAAAATCTTAATAAATTAAAAGAGAAAGTAATCCTATTCCTATTCCTATTCCTATTAGAAAGTAATCACGGGCGAATTTAGGGTATAATTTACTTTCGAAGAATTCCCCGACTTCCTATTATCTACTAACTACACACTACAAACGTCAAACCCAGTCGGCAACCGGCAGACGATAATTCCGGCAGTCTCCTCCGCATCCACCGCCAATCCGCCACTTCCCCTGCCGTCATTCTTTGTTTGTTTAAGGTATTTTGTTGAATTTTTTATAATTATTTAATCTCTATTTCTTTTCTTTCTTTTTTTTTTCCATTATTTTAAAATTGTAAATTGTTTGATTAAATTTGTAGTTAGGTTAGGTATGTTTCGTAATTGGTCGATATCAGTACTTTTTTTGGATTTACTGCGAAAGGATGCTGTAGGATGGTTACTGATTACTAATTAGGTTTTGGATGCAAAAACAGAGTCATCGATACTTCTAATTGGTCAAGTAATACGCTCTGAATTTGAATTATCAGAAATGGATCGTCGTCATGCTGTTATTTTCGTTTTGATGATGGTTACACTTACTTCTTCATCTGCTTTCCAGGTAACATTCTTATTTCAACATATTTTCTTTACATTTTACAAGCAATTAAAACCCTTGTTTAAATGTTATTACAGATTCACCCTGGTTATCAGATCGGGAATCATAAAAGCACAATTTCCCCCTTCTCTACTGCACTTCAAACCCTACAAAAGCAGATTAAGTACTCTTCCTCTTCTCTAACTTAAGTGATTCTATGTTTGTCTTTTCATATCCCTTCCTGTGCTTAACTCTATGTTTGTTTAAAAATACAAAGTTGTTGGAAAAATATGAAAAGCATAGGGTCTTCAAAAGTTTGGTCAATTTTTGCTCCACCCCTATTTTCATCAATTGCTTTAAGTTATTACCAAGGCATCATTCTTTATATCATTATATGATTAGTCAAAATTCAGTCCAAATAGCCAAATCTCATATTGAGTGAATGTTTGATTGGAGATAAGGATTTACAATGGAGTGAATGTTTGAAGCATTTTTGGGATATTAACCAATATATGATGCATAAGATTCAGTCTGGTTGATCAAGCGTAAATGTGCACATGAGTTTATGTGATCAAGGGGTTTTTCACTTCCTCCAAGGTTAAAAGAAAATTTTCACCACATTGTCATCAGGCTGGTGTAATCATTTGAGTCATAATATTGGACTTCAAAGAGGATCTAAGTAAGAAGATATGAGTAATTGAGACGTATTCGAAGATTAAATTAGGAATGTGGAGATAAGGAAATCTTTGATAGTCGCATTTCATAAGGCTATTTATGGGTCCAAAATCCTTCTTACATGTAGAATTTGGGTCGAATTTTTAAGACTTGTTGGATCTTAGTCTCAGTCCAAGGTTACCAAAGAACTTTACCTACCTGAATTAGATTTGATCATAACTGGACCTATTAGACCTATTTATAATTCATTTGGACTCAATTTAGACCTAGACTTGACATATAGATTCATTTTAAATGTAATTAGAGTTTAAAATCTAATAATGGTGGAATAAAAACAATTCGATTAAGATTCGTTTAAGACCCAAGGGCCTAGACACATGAGATTGTCTGAATTCCCCAAACCCTTAAGGATTTTGGCCTAAATAGAATAAATGCGTATGGGTTAGGTTGGACCCTGCTCAAACCCGACCCATGATCATCCCTAGTTGCAAACATTAAATATAGGATAAAGAAAGATTGTCTTTGTTGGTTTGGATACGTGCGACAATGGTTGTAAACACACAAAAAAAAGTAAGGTTTAAGATTTCTATAGGGATAGAGGAAGGCTAAATATGACTTGGACGATAGGACTAGGTAAGGATATGAGAATTTTGGCCTAGATATCTTTGTAACTAGAGATAAAAATGAATAAAGATGGATAGTTTATGTGGGACTGTATTATGCTTTCATGTAGCCGATTGTTTTTCTTAGATTATGGCTTTTGCATTATTGTTGTTGTTTTGAAATCTTTGTTTTAGATTAAAGCTCAACAATGTTCATGCTCTTGTAAAAGTTAACGACGGAATTGGGCTCCATTTTCAGAAAAATATGATGAAATATGGGTGTATGAATCACTGGTCATTCAACTTTTGGCACTCTTTACTTGTGGGCATCTAGAGCTTGTGTAATGTTTCTATTGTTTTTGGTGAGCTCTTCCCTCGTGTTTTGTTTAACAGAATGCTAGTTTTTGAGGTTGTGCCTCTTGCAGCTGTTTGAGTAATGTTCACTCCTCTGTTATTAATTCCAAAATTAGCATGTGGAATCATAAGGCTGATTAGATACTTGCATATTTCAGTTATACTTTCCATAGCATCGATCTCCTACGACGTGCAGTAACCCATGCATCATTTTCTGAAGAGAACAATCGAGCATTAAGCATTCTAGGCACAAGCATTATAGAAACATCTGTGTCCTCTCGGTATCTTCTAGACGACATTGATATTTCTTCAAAAATTCTGAACAGCAAGATAGCAGAGGTATCTAGTGTGGAGTCCTCATGTGCTGTGGATGGCATGCGCTTGGCATTGCACAAAATAATTAGAGTCTCCCACAAAACTAACTCAACTGCTCCTGCTATAGTCTGTGGTGCTTTTCGTGCCATGTTTGGTGCAATCGCTCTTGACTCGGGAAGGTCTGATGATGCTGGAAATGTGTTTTGGAACTTGCATACGCGCACTATTCAAATAGCTGCACTTTAGGCAAGTGTCCGAACTAGATTCACGACATCCTATCTTTATGTGTTTGTATCACTCGTATGAACTGTGATGAGTAATAGATTTCATATATGTTTCTTATTCGAAGTATGATTGTTCATGTGTATCCGAAAGTGCTTCTCTATCGTAGTTTGTTGGAATGTAATGCATGTCCTCAATGAGATCTTTGAAAGAAATGTAGTATGATCATCTGGCATGTCCTTTGTTGTCAAATTGTGGGTTGAAATATGGCGGGTTTATCTCAGCTTATTTCCAAATTGGTGATCAGCCAAGGATATAAGTCATTCAACCTTGATAGTGCAGTTCGAGGGTTGAGTCTTGTCTCGGTTAAAGATTAAATATTACTTTCCTAAGTAGGTTTTGAGTTTAATTCTCACCTAGTTTTCATCTTTCATCTTTCCTTGGCTTACCAAGTGATTAAAAAAGATTTGCCTTTTTCTGCCTTAGGCCTTGTTTAATTTAACTAATTTTTACAAATTTACATCGGTTTTTACTAATTCAACTATTTTTTACTAATTGAACTGACTATTATTAATTAAGTCTTATTTTTGTTAATTAAAATTGATTTTTATTTATTCAGTACAATTGATTGAAACTAATTTTTAATTATTAATTATAATTGAATAATACTAACTAAAACTGATTTTTACTTTATAACTGATTTTTACCAAGTTAAATTTGTTTTTACTAATTTATTTTAAGGGAAACTAAATAGGACCTTAGTGTTCAACTGACTTTTTATAATTTATTTTTCCAATACTTCAAAACAATATTTTTTGATTGTTATTTGATTAATGTTAAGAACCTCATGCTAATCAAGTCTTTGCTTTTATATCCTAAAAAACTCTCTTTTTGCCAATCAAAATTAGTTAATGGGTTTTAGTTAAATCATAGAATAAATCATTAAAATAGTGAATATATGAGGTGTATCTAAAACTATCGTGTAAGATCATAATATTTGAAAAAAAAAAAAGTTCAATTAATAGTCTAAAACTTTTACTTCCACCTTTTCACTTAATCTTTCTATGAACTAAAACAAACATTCAAGTAGTTTCAAATTTAATCAGGAGATAAAGTTTTCTTTATAAAAAAACTAAACCTTTTAATATGATTATATGAAAGATTCAAAAGAAAAACTCATTTCACTCCAATATTATCTAACTTCACTCTTAAAAAGAACAAAAAGATAGAAGCTAAAATCTTTTTACATAAGAAAATATGCTATTTTCTATTTCCCTCCCTCCTTTATTTTTCTTCATTTGATTCTAAAAATGTTATCCAAACATAATATTAGAGAAGAAAAATTATTTAGATTCCTTACCCTTCAGTTCCCTCGTCATATCCCTCTCTTTCTTTTCACTTCGATTCTCTCCAATTCCTCCAATCCAAAAAATGTGTAAACGAAAGATTTACCGTAGATCCTTTCCTTCCTTTGTTTAGCTAGATCGTTTATGCAAATGATACGCGCACAACATACTTTCACTATGCTCTTCTCCGTTCTTATCATCATAACAACCACCTAATTATACCTCTAAATCCTTCCCTTTCCTTTCCCTTCAATCCCTCACTCCAAACATAATGCTAGTCCTTTTTACCAAATAATGCGGTTTCAACAAAACCAAAACAAATTGGCAAATCGACAACGCTCAAAACCTTTTAAATTGTTAATCCTATACAACGACCACAACCTAACTTGTATAAACATCTTAAAATGTACGAATTGTACACGAAAAAATTTCCCAAACCCGACATTGTGATCACGATGCTACAAGCGGAAGAGTTCAAACATGAAAATGACTGAACACTCCCACACCCCGCAAAGATCATTCCACAAACAACAATGCAACTTCAAGACTAGATTCTACATTACCAAGTAAAAGATGATTAGCTCATTGTTACCCTAGAGGAGAAGGACCAGAATAGTTTCCAGGACGCATATACACGTTTGGTGCTTCTATCTCGGCAAGCCACGCATAGTTCTCTTCTTTTCCGTCATTTATCGCTTCGTCTTTAGCTGCAAACAGAGGTCGAAGAGTTTTTCAACTTGCCAAAACAAATACAAAGAATATGATGATGATGTAACTAATTCACTTACAAAAGCTTGAATATGGATAATCATGATAATATGTACATTTCCTGCCTGCATCCTCTAGATAAGGCGGTGTCAGAATATCGAGTATAGCACAAGGAGTCACTGCCGTGAAGCAATGTATATTTCCCCCACTGTTTGGGTATAAAATTCTGGTCGGACAAGGCGCTGTTAGAACTCCGTCAGTCACCAACTTTGCCAACCTCACTGAAAAAACAAAAATCATAGTGTTTTAGAGATCTTGAGAGTATTATGCACTTGAGAAGTAATGTAAACTAAGAAACAGAAACAGAAATTTTATAACCTTCATCCTCGAGTATACTAAAAGTTCGACACCAAAAAGCTAAATTTCAACTTTCGTTATCAAGGGTTCCCGTGAAAACCAGTACTGCTTCTAGCCCCGCCCTCCTCCTAGAAAAAGAAAGGAAAAGAAAACAAATCCAAATACTAACTCCTTTCCTTTTGTAGGGCAACCAAAAACGGCATTCAATCATCAAAATCTATCATTTAGGCCTGTTTTTGGTAGACAGTATTAAATGGTATGAATGGTAATGAAAATTTAGTGTAATTTTAGTAGGAAAACCTCTTGATAAGTTTAATAGTCATACTTGTACTATTTCTATCGTCTCATTTTCATCAAAAAATTCACTCCAGCACATTACCATTTCGAAATGCGGTATTAGGTGCTAATGAAAATTGTGAAAAAAAAAAACATTTTTTGATCTAAGTTCCATTAAGATGAGAATGATGTGTTACAATTCAAGAAAATTCACACTACAAATCATCTCATTATAACCATTTAATACCAACCAAACGGGCCGTTAATTCCATCACCAGCCATCACTAAATCATTCAAACACTTCCTTTCAAAAAAGGCTCTCACATATCTTTTCGATGATCTTTCAAAACGCAAAATCAACTCAGCTACAAAGAATTCATAGTGGCTTTATATATGCTATATAATTCCTCATCACAGAAATCAAAGTATGCAAGTTTTTTTTATTTTCGACTAGTAACTATGTAAAGTTGATTGAAGCAAATAATAGACGAATCTCGCTTAGGTGTCTTCTCGTGCAATTGTCACTAAAGATAAACTCATGCTTGATGGTACGAGCTTGAATCCTGATTTGGTTAACTATGATACTAATAAGATTAAGATTTGGTTTATTCACTAATTTAGTATTCCAAAAACTTGGGTTCAAAGTAAAAACTCTTGCATACACTAATTATACAACTCCAAACCGGAGAAACATTTGGGTACAGTAGAGTACAGTTCAAAGTCATCCAAACAGATTGCATACAATTGATAAGCTCAATCAACACAAGAGCGCCCTGAAAAAAAAAAACACAGCACCAACATTTTGGCTTACACTATCGGACTTCTTTGAATTTCCATCTCGGTTTGTCCCAAAGGATATATAGCTATATGAATGTCATTCTTCAATTGATGGATATACATGCCTCATTAAACTAATTTTCTATAAGAATACACATCGAGAAACTTGGGAATTAATAGTTGCAGGCAATGTTCACATTAGCTAATCTTTAAATCAAGATATCCTCCAATAAGTGCACTCATTGAACTAGATTAGGACTATACCTTGGGAGTACTCAGATTCATTGCTCTTCACAAATTGTGGAGGCTCAACCCAATCATAGGCCTTCACATGCAAGGATCCATACAGAAGTTTGCTAAAGACAGTCATTCCAGGATGGTCATGCAAAGGAATGACTGCAGATGTCGGAAAGCAGAATATGCACATCTGCACAATCATTTCACTGCTTACATGAAAATCGCATGAAAATACAAATTTGAATGGAGAGAAAATGCAAATGAATCCTGCTTAGACAAGTTAAAGTGCTAAAATATAGACACAACACAATCACATAACGTTGCACTTTAAAAAAACGAACCTCTTCAACATTGCATGTTAGATGTTACTTCATCAGTTTATGGACTAGAGAAACTAAATGTCTTCAAACAGATCCTCCAACTAGTTCAGTACTCTGAAACAAAATCCTAGGTCATATATGCAAGGAGACAATCGAAAATACCCTTTGTTTTTACAAGAAATCAATCTCCAAAACCCCACCTAAATGCGAGCCTAGGTCGGAGCCACTTACCTAGCCACTCTAAGGCGTTAGTGTGATGGAATGTAAAATTCATCTTTCTAGGCCAAAAAGCAACCTACTTCTCAACTCTCGAACTCTTTGATATATCCAAAGGCCCTTCGTATAAAACCATTTCATTTCATCTTCAACTTTCCATTTGATTATTAATAGACACAAGTCTTAACCCCCGTTCTGTACTCTTAAAGCTAACAGATAATTATTCTTCTGAACAGTGATTATAGTGCAAACTCAACAAAATGTCTCTTTGCAAAGCCTTTAAAATAGATTTCAGATAGCGAACTCTTAATACTTTCACAGTTTCTTATATGACCAGCAAATTGGCTACAATATAACCTTTACCTCAATTGATATTGTGTACATCATTTTTCACATTGTGTAGGTAAATAGTTCAATATTAATCGTAGTGAAGCATGGTCATCCAGATGAGTACAAATACATATGGGACTCAACCAGATGAAAAATGGTAAGATTCGGCAGAAAAGTAAAACATGATGCAGAGAACAGTCAGTTGTGACCACCATGAATTTCTAAATAATTTTCTCACTCAAAAGTGCATGAGAATGTAAATAGAACATAGACTTATAGATAATTTGTCAGAAGGCATTACTGTAAAACTGTCACCGCCGTGGATATCCATATATGTTATTGGTTGAGCCCATCTAGGGGCTCGGTTGAATGGATTCAACATAGAAACCCCATATCCTCGGTCATCATCCACATTTTCTTCTTCGAGACCAACATCAGCAGGAGTCACAGTGTCTGCAAAGAAGAAGATTATTACACAGATCACAATAACAGATAGCTTGTAAGAGCATACTGTCCACATGTTGCGAATATAATCCTGATTTCTAAATAGCACACAATGTGTAGTATGAGCACTTTGATAGTCTGTCCCTTCTCAAGTTAAAAGACAAGAAGGTGAAAGAAGCCCTGTAAACATTATCATTTGCACGCATTGTTACCTAGAAAGACATTCGGTTTGGAGGTGGAATGGAACGGAAACAAGGAACGCAACCTAGATTGACTTGGGGACGAATGGGTACGAGACATTATGTATAAAAAAAAATACTTATTAATTAGCTTCTGGCGTATTGCCTTCTCTAAAAAGATTAACCAATTCATCCTGAATATTCAACAGGTTCCAAAAAAGACTATTGCAAGTGAAATTCATATTACTATAGAAACTCACAGTGTAATTTACCAACTAATTTGCTTTTCGAATTTGTACTTCGCTCGAATAGCCCAAAAATTAGCCCAAAATCGACTATAATTCTCTTTTTTAGATTCGTGATTTGAGAGTAGATTAGCAAATAATGTGACACTGGTCATACTCAAATACATCCATTTAATACTAATATTTACGCCGAGTCATCCCTTTCTATTACTGATATTGCAGTGAGCCAATTCACCTCACAAGAGAAAACCACACTCTTAGCACTCTTAAAATTGAAACATCAGAAGCAAACTATCAAATAAATATATTAAGAATAAAGCTATTTAATTTTTTAGTAAAGCTGTGGGGATTTGAAAGCCACTATTACCAGGAGCCATCAGCTGATATCAGAACAGAACACTGGAGAGTGCAACACTTCGGTTTTCGTAATTGTCAACTAATTTGAAGTAATTAGCTAATAGAAGGGTTCAAAATGGAGAAAAAAACAGAACAAGCCATATACCTTTAGCAGAAGATAGAAAAGACTCAAAATGGCAATAAACAAGCAAATGTTTATCTATTCAGAAAACAATTTGGCTTTTCAGGTTCTCAACCATTTATGGTCACACCTCCATCAGTTCATAATAATAAATAGGAGTGGAGAAACTAGTCCTTGCATAAAGTGGCTTCTTATTGCAGAGTGACAAGAAGAAAGCATATTCTTCCTTCTTGCACCAGACACGTCCTTAATCCATTGATGTCAAGAGAAAAGAAACAAGGGGGTCCTCAATCCTCATGCAAGCTAACATGTGTTCAGATCTAGACACGTACCAATATCTGATATTTGGCCCATAACATGAAATTCCAACATTTATATGAATAAAAATATCACCTGATTCAACACATCAGACAACTAAGCAGTTGATTGTGCTGGAACTAGAAAGTGTCGAGAAATGCCAAAAGGAAGATTTATACCAAATACGAAAAAGAATGAACTCTGGTATAGCTCTAGACTACCAAAAATCAAGTATTCATAGCACTAGAACAAATCTTTACTTAATTTTAAAGAAAATAAAAAGGCGTTTCTCATCTGGATTTTGGCATATTAGCAGGTCCTTAAATTGCATCACTTTGCTTTCAGCAAAAATATTACAAACTTCATCTTAGATACTCTGGCAACAAATGAACTTGATACATCCCAATTTGAGCAGTCCACAAATGACCTTTACATTACCCTTTAAAGGAAACGTAGCTAAAACCTCCCCCCACAAAACATACTTGAGATTTCATCCAGTTTTTATGCATTTTCCTCTTCTTTTTTATTGACCTCAATCACCATCAACATAGATGAAACACCTTACACCTATTAGTAGTCATTTAATGAAGGACAATAGTTGTTGTCTTGAGCATCACCGTACTAAAAGTTTCACAAGTTTGATGGTTCATTTCCTGGATATTACATCAACTTTACTTTAGTAATTGCACTTTCATATCGAAACTAAAACTAGAGGATACTGATTGATTTCCAAAAAAAGCTCAAGCAAGTCTTTTCCAAGCTCAATCATGTCTCAAGCAATGTGTACAAATGACGATCATCCAGGCACAAAACTTTGAAACCCTCTCTTATACCAAACTCAATGAATTTGTCACCCATAGAAATTAAAGGTTCAATCCAACTAATCCAAACCAACAAATAAACTCTGCCATTAAAACCACTATATGCAACGAACTAAATATTCCCTATCTCCTTGCTAGCAAGAAAAATGTGTATTTGAATAGAACTAGATTTGTATTGTGAATGGTCTCCAAGTCAATGATATTAACAACTATTCAGTTCATCAAACAAGTAATCCAAAACCTTATATTTCCAGATGAAGATAAAAAGAAAACAAGATTGATAATTGGTATTGTTAAAAGGTGATTGCAAAAGCAACAATAGGAAAACCCTAAAGATTAAGCCAACCACACTCTTACTACATAGGGAATCTAACAAAGCGATATAAAATCAAGGATCTAGTCTTCAAGATCCCCCAACTCATATGTATGGGGATCCCTACTGCAATAAAATTTCCAATCTATAATAGTTGTCTACAAAGAGAGGGAAATTTTACGCTCAAAGGCTACTCCTGAGCCTCAAATACTCCAAATGAACAATGTACTTCCAAGTTCAACTACACATTTGCGATTGCGCCTCTTTTTATATGTTCAATTCTGCTTATTAAATGTGTACATTGACCATTTCCACCACCTTGGTTGGAATCACTTGATCATATAATGACCACTACATTGGACTTAAGGTCAAGGAAACGAACAAGAAAACCAAAAATGCATAGTTGAAATAATTTTTAAATTATCTATTGTTTTCTTTTCAAAATTGTGTATTGCCTCTTAAAAAGCCTTATGATGAAATTCAATTACTAAGCGTCACTATTTGCAATAAAATCCCGAGAAAAAATTTGTTCTTGCAATAAAGATTTACACGTGATGGAGTCCTAAACCTAATGCAGCGCTAAATGTACTCATCAACAAAGAGTGATGACTTAGCTCAATGATATCATATTGCTTGAATTTATTTCATTAGATCCATTCATTAGCAATGGATGCTAATAAATTTCATTGAGACTAGGAATACTAGTGCCATTGTGAATGTAGAGTACTATCATAGATTAAAAAAAAAAATCAAAGGGCTAGATGATTGCTATCCAAATGCCCTAAATATTTTATAAAGGAAGGAAGATTGAGGGTAAAACAAATAGAACTCTGCTCCAATATTATTTTCATAGAAGTGTCCAAGCTATCCTTTAGGTGATTGATTAACCATCCATTATCCATAAAGTGCATAAATTTACAAAAGGGACAATGATTTAGTCCTCAAAGTAGGTAATGACATCACTTTAACGAAGTTAATACACACGCCAAATTCACATGACCAACAAAAGACACATGGCTTGTTTGATACCCAAAATTAGATAGTAATGATTTTCTAGTATATCTTTGCTCAAGATGCCATACCAAGGTCGCTAAGAATTTTTGGCTTTCTAGGTACGCTTTTATTAAGCATTGAACTTTGCCTTGGGTGCTAAGTGGTGCCATCCGTTTCTACCATAAATTAATTGATTCGTCATAGATCAAACATCTCTTTTTGGTGATTAAATTTCTTAAACTTGGAAAAGTTATATTGAGTGGTAATGGAAATTTCCAAGGAAAGACACATGTTTGAGGATAGTATCAATACCAAAGGAATTACTAGGTCCTATTTATGAAATTACACTAAAATCATTCTAACACAATCTATAATCGAGTGTCAAACACGCTAATATAGTACCAAGACTAAAGAGGCTTATTTCTAGTCCATTAGAGAGTTCCGTAACCATAGGAATGAAATGGTACTCTCTATATATAAAACAATCCTACTAAGGAAATCTATAATCGGTACCAAACAAGTCGTCATACCGAAGGAGTTAATTTCTACTCCATTCCATCTAAAGGCCCCCTTCTTTCGACTTCAAATTTGGGCAAAATTAAGTGAAATAGAAGTCCACAACAGATGATTACCTATTGTGTAACATCTTCACAAAAATGAACAAAACTAAACCAAAATGAAGTCTTTGCTTTTAAACATTCAAATAATCAAATCTATCTTACCTTTCCCTTAGTAAATCCTTAGTAAATCAATATCACTATATTACAAACACAAGGTTACAAGCTAAGAAAAACCCATTTCTTTCCAAAATATACTAATACAAACTTGCTGAAAACTAATCCTCTTAGAGAAGAATCAGGTCTTATGTCAGTCCACTTTCCTCGTGAAAACCCTAAGTTAGATACTCGCCAGCCCCTCTCCTTTCCTCGGCCTATCTGCAACCCCAAGAAACAAAATCCACCTAGAGTAAACTATTGCTGCATACAATTTAAAATTCCAAACATCGATACCAAACATTACATCAAACTTCAGCATTCACTGATGCTTCTAGAGTAAGCTTGCTTCTTCCCACATAATTACACATATCCATTATCAACCCACATGAAGAGCTCAAATAATGATTCATTAAGGACTATATTACATCACTCATAAAAAAGTACAAACCTACATGATCCAATACTGAGAAAAGCGAACATAATTCACTATTTCAGCATGTTACACCAAAATTCATGAACCCAATACTTAAATTGACACTAATTGATTAATAGTTTAATACCCACAGCATAAAGATGAAAAATAAAGTGAAAAGTAAAACATAAGGATGAGGAACTAAGAAACAGGAAAATCACAATAAAATTGAAAGGAAAAAAATAAGAAAATTTACCCAAAAGAGAATAAAGGGTCTGAACGATTTGAGAAGGTGGAGGAAGTGTAGATGTGGGGGAAAAGGACCTCCTGCACAAATCGTAAATGGTTTGGATAGTTGAGGTCTTGTTCGCCATTTCTAAACTCTTCAATGGTGGTTGGTGTAGGATCCCCCAGTTGGGGATTTAGTATAAGTTGATTGAATGTTCACAAATTTTGTTATGTGTTTCCGATTTTCATTTCTAATTACAAGTACAAGTAATTTTCTTTGTTGGGGTTGAATTGCGCGACTCTCAAACCGCTTCCATTTCCAGGACAGTAATCTGTGGACGGTGGATCCTGTTTCGGCTTTTCCTCCTTATGGTCAATATTAATGGTTATTATGTTCTTAATTTATTAAAAAAATATCCACTCTTTTTTTTATCTTGATTAACTTTATCAATTTATTCCTATTAAATTTAACTTTTTTACACCTTTATACTTACTGATTTTCACTTTACCTCTTAAAATCTTTTCACTACATTTTTTTTTCACATATAATTCTATTTAACTACCTGAAAAATAATAAAAAGTAAAATGAAATACTTATGGGGAACATGAGAAAGTATAGTATAATAAGGTTATATTGAAACAATCTTCTAATATAAGTTTTATTATTGGTTGAATAAGAATACAAAAATGTAAGTTCAACGTTGGTCATTCCTTTCTCTTATGTTTTCATTGATGGCAAAATGCAAATACTCCTATTATCATTTTGAATAACTCTCAAATCTCAATTCAAATATCACCTTTACCAAAACATTGTTTATAGACTTTAGCCTCCTAATTCTCATTCTCCAATCTCCAACCTCCCTAAAATCACCTTATTCCCTCTAAATAAATAGAAGATTTTTTAATCCCAATTTTAAAGTGTCATTCTCACATTTGAAGTCTCACCGTAACACTTTGAGATTTTCTGATGTCATTAATTAATATTTTAATAATTTATGGAATTTTTATAATTATTTAAATTAATTTAGAAGTAGTTTTAATAAATTCCTTTAATATACGAATTTAAATATTAACATATATTTATATTAAAAATACAATTACGATTTCTAAACCAAAGAGGTTCAAATTAAAATTTTTATTTTATTAAAATGTATGAACAAAACGAATGTAAGTTTTTCTTAGTCGAGCCTTGTGAGAAAATTAAACTAGAAAATAAATAAAATAAAATAATTAATGAGTTAGGGTTTTATTTTTAAATGAGACCAAACCCTTATGAGCCGTCATTCACCTTCCTTCTCTTCTTTTCTCCTTTCTCCCTCACTCACGGCGGACTACGAAGACCAACAACATCAGCGGCAACCCAGCCACGCAGCAGCAGGCCGCAGTCGCCTCCAGCAGCACCGTTTCCCCCTACCAGCAGCTAGGCTGCATTGTGCAGCCAGTGTACAGCAACTAGGCTACCTTTGGACCCTTCAACCACCATGATCAGCCTCGGTTCACCACCACTAGGCCGCCTGCCTTTTTCCCTCCACCGTGAGCAGCCACCACAGCAAGGCAGCCCCCTTTCCTCCCCACAAACATCACAAGCAGCAGTGGGCTGTGTGGCCTGTTCCCAGCAGCGAGCAGGGTGTTAAATTAGGCTGGACTTATTGTGAATGCCAGCATATTAACGGGGGGACGCAAGTGCACACACTTCATAAGCCAAGGAGATATATATCATCCCAAAACCATATGGCAATGGGAAGAAGGTCTCTAATAGCTTATAAAGCGTGCACACCATTTTCAATTTATCGATGTGGGATAACTCATCCCAACACCCCCCTCTCACATGCGAATCCCCGTCAAGTTCGCATGTGGGAGTAATCAATTAGGGTAGGAACGCCATTCTTTTCGAACCTACCATTTTTAAATTGTTGATCGAACCATCGACTCTAATACCATGTTAAATTAGGTTGGACTTATTGTGAATGCCAGCATATTAACGGGGGACACAAGTGCACACACTTCATAAGCCAAGGAGATATATACCATTCCAAAACCATATGGCAATGGGAAGAATGTCTCTAATAGCTTATAAAGCGTGCACACCATTTTCAATTTATCGATGTGGGATAACTCATCCCAACACAGGGCTGCGTGTTGCTCTCACAGCAGTCGACTACCCCTAGTGCCGCCAACTCCCCACCTTGGTCCTTCACCACCATAACAACCACCTACAATCTTACCCTTTTCTAGTTCCTCCATTGTGAGCCATCTTTCTTTTCTCTAATTAATCTTTTTTTTTAGTTTCTAATTGAAATTTTATTAAGTTTATGAGTTTAATGTTGATTTGGTGTTATTTTCATTAAATCTTATTATGGGTAAGATTTTGATTGATGATTTGAGTATAGTTATTAATTAGGGTTGGAAGTATGAATGAAAAAGATAATGATGGTACTACTTTTGGGTTGAAAATGTTTAGTAAATTAAATAGAATTGTATAAGCTTTGAATATGTAATTATATTGCGAAGAGTGATAATAGTATTTATAAATAGTTAAGATTATTAGTCATTAAAAGTGGTTGTGAATTGTCACTTGTTTTTTATAAAGATGAGGGTGGATATTGTTTATATTATTGAGTATTATTGCTAGTTAATTGTGTTATAATCGTAATTATTAGAGTGATTGTTGGCATGTTAGGGATGCTTGACATGGTTGATTCATCAGTTTTTGTAAACGGTATAATTGTAGCCAAATTATAAGTTACTATTAATGTTCGTGACACGAGCAAGTGTTAGTAGTTTATGGCATTACATGGTGATGTGGTTTTATAACTTGAGTCTCGTTGGTTTAGAGAAATGGCTATAACGTACACTTTGTTGTGAAAGCTTATTCGATTGTTGGTCTAGTGAATGTGAAGGCTTATTTAATTGTTGAGTAAATGTCATAACTTGTAAGCAAGTATAGATTGAGTAACGTAAATTAATTAAGTGCGTATTAGAATAATTGAAAGTTAATTTGAATAGGTTAATGATAGTTTGTTTTAGCCTTTGGTCTCTCTTAAATGGAGAAAAGTAGGCTTATTAGTTCTACTTCAAACATGTATAGGTTTCCAGTTCATAAAAGGAAAGTAGAACCTTAGTTGGGTGATTTTTGTGACTTTTTTATCGTGCAGTGACGCTTACAGGGACGTACACGCAGTAATTAACCCTTACATGCATCTTGCATTGTATATTTATCAATATTGAATTCTTTTAAAACATATGTTGTACACTTTCTATGAATTATCGTCGAATGAAATATCGAAGTTATTGATTATATGATTTTCAAGTTTACTGATAGAGAATGGTACTAGTATGCCAAATGCTGATAATGATTTAGAATGAGAAATATTCTCTTATTTTTGAGATTGGTAGTTATTTGTTTGAAAGGGAGCGAGTCCTTTATTAATGATATTGATTATCGTTAGTTTGAATAGTGAATGGTTTCCTTATTGATGAGATTGATTATTGCTAGTTTGAATGGGAATGACTCCCTTATTGATGAGTTTGATTTATGTTAGTTTGAACGGGAATGAGTCTCTTAGTGATGGAGCAAGAAAGTTGTTGGTTGTAATGGGAATGAGTCTCTTATTGATAAGATTCATATCAGACTTGTTTGGTTATTGTGACTTCACTGGATAAGGTACCCTATTGGGTTTAGTTCTCGGAGGTAAGACCATTTGTATATGGTGACTGTACGGGGGTGTGATCATGCTTTACCATTGGGCGCCGGTATGGCCCGTCACCGCCCTTTGTTGAGGTGTTGCCATGTGGGTCTTGCAAACCCCAATATGGTGGCCTCTAGTCACATACGTTTAGGTATTGTGGCTCCACTGGTTTGGTACCCCAGTGGGTTTAGTTTCCGGAGGTAGGACCATCTGTATATGGTCGCTGTATGGGGTATGATCATACTTTTCCAATGGGCGCCGGTATGGTCCGTCACCGCCCTTGGTTGAGGTGTTGCCATGTGGGTCTCGCAAACCCCAATATGGTGGCCTCTAATCACATATATAGATAGATATTTGAAAGTGGTTAAGCTCTTGATTCAAGTGATACCGAGAAGTTATGAAGTCGAAAAGAAGTGAAGAAGATGGAAATAACAACGAGAAGTAGGAATTGATGTTTAGTGGTTACGATTAGCAGTTGGAGTGTTGTGAAATCACCCTCATATTATGACACACTCTATTAATACTAATTATGCCTTACTATAATATGATGTTAGTTTCTGACGTGTACATGTTTGATTTGTTTGAAATGGCTCTTTCTATGATGGCCCTATGATGACACGTTTGATATTTCCGTCATACGTTGAGTAGCAGGGAGATCATAGATAGACTTAAACAGGTTACGGAGTCTCGTGCATTGCATATGGGGGATCGAGCACGCAACTTATGTTTATAATAATGTTTTCATGGGTTTTAACCCCAAAGTTTTATGTTTTGCTGGGTTGTATATGTTTTGAGAGGCATGTGACCTCCATTTGTATAAGTTTATTTCCGCTGCATAAGTTTCTGGTTTGTTTGTTTTAGTTTAAAATTTTTGTCATTTGAAACTCAAGCGTTTACATTGGAACCACGATCCATGCTTGACATGAGAAGCTGGCGATGAATCATTTCGCCGTGATATAATTTTGATAGGTCGTGGATGTCTTTACTTTATTAGGTTCTAAATAACTTTTGTTTTTCTACAAAAGCGCACAGTTTTAAGGTAGATGTTGCCGAAATTTCCACTGACATTTTAAAAGTTTATTATTATTTTATTTATTTTATTTTAATGTAACACTCGAATTTCTTTTCGTCCTTTATTATTTTGGTTTCCTATAAGAGATCTGAAATTTAGGGGTGTTACACCCACATGACAAGCATTCTCAAAGTTTCATTTTCTCAAATTGGTTCGTAAATGTGAACTTTAAAAACAAATTTAAACCTACGCTCAAAATAATGCTAATGTCAACTCAAATTTCATAAGGGAACCTTTTATTTTAAAATTTTTCCTATAGTGGATTACACCATGTATTTGCTTGAGTTATTGGCCCACGTGTTAATTGAATAGGACATATTGTGAATCAGTTGCAGATTCAGAACTCAATTGATACACAAATTATCCAATAACAATTATCAAAGGAAATTCATTTTGATATATAAATTAAAAAATATTTATAACATTTTTCATCGAACTCTAGAAAATGATATTTTCTATAATATTTATTATTAACGAGTTTTCGCATCTTGAACTGCATAGTAATTAATAAGATACAAATTAAACAAACAAACAAGGCTTTATTTCTCGAAAAGAATTAATCCATTAATATTCTCGGACACTAATCATAATCTTTACGGACGAAATATATTGGTTATGATGATAATAATGAATTATTTCCCGGCAAACAAAACAACTCAAAAACTTAAAAATGGGTTATTTAATTAATTTGTATTTTTCCCATCTCTATTAAAAGAAGAAAATTTCATTCATAGAATAATAATGAAGTAATTTAACCAATGAATTATGAGTTTAATTATAATAATTAATAAGAATATATGTGGAATTCAATTATGAGATTAAAAAAGAAAAAATATAGTACTAATAAATCTCTATTGCCAACAACGAAATCTATTTAAATACTCTCTCCGTTTTCTAATGCTCTTCCCGTTTAGAATATTTTATTTTGGAGAGAGAAATTTGATTAAAATTTTTAAGACATATATAAATGATAAAATATATCCAAGTGAGATCTCGTTAGATTCATCTTAATGCATACTTTTTTATTATTTAGTTTTTATAATTTTTTATGATGCGTATTTAGAGATATTAAGGCTTAAAATTTACTTTAAAAATTATGCAAAAAGTAAATGGGAAGAACATTTCAAAACGGAGATAGTAATAAAATAACAAAACTTGTCAACAACAAATTAGTAACAGTGATTTACCATGGGTATGATGATTTTCATTTCCAGGAAGTTGAAGAAAGAACAAAGAAAGAATACCATTTACAATCTTCAATATATCAAGCATTTATTTATGGTATTAATATTAGCACGTACAAATATAAACTAAAGTATTGAGGTAGTTTAGTTGGTTGCTTGACATATCCAATCTACAGGTCTCATATTCAATCCTTGTTAAATACAATTTTTTTTCAAAATTTGGTGCCCTCACGTGTGCACGTAGGAGCCCCTTAAATTCGCCCCAGTATATATCATCATTTTTTTCAAAATTTGGTGCCCTCACGTGCGGATGTAGGAGCCCCTTAAATTCGCCCCAGTATATATCAACCCAAAATCAAATGACAATGGAAAGAAGGACCCCAATAACTTATATAATGTGCACAGATGTGGGATAAACCATTCCAACAGCACGTATTCATTAAACATAAAATACTATACACTAGCCAAAGATTGAAGCCGCTTTATCTTGTTTTTTGTTTAATTTCAAAAAAAAAAATTTTCCATTTCTATATTTTACATTTAAAAATACTTATATTTAATTGTGATATATTATGTTGTAAAATATAAATAATTTTGACATATTGTATTGAAAAATATCATGTATTAATTGTAAGTATAATGAAATGAAGAAAATAGAATGGAGATCTGGTGGTAATGCTATCATTTCTTGCAGATCTTTCTGGAGTTTTGTCAATTTCACCACTTCTTAGCCTCATGTTTCTGACCTTTTCGAGTCATTACACGACATCGTTTCGTATTGTTTTTATTTCTATTCCCTTGTGAGGAAAAAGAGGACATGTCTTGTTTCAAAGTAAATTGATCTAAATGATCAATGCTGTTTTTGCTTTTTGGTGTATAGCAATTTGCAAATTTTGAGGTGGTCAACATTATTAATGGTTTTATTTTTTATTTTAGTTTATTTTATTTTAAATTTTTTGATTTGATTCATATTTTTTATTTATATATTTCTCTCAATATTTCATAAAAATATTTCTTATATTTCCTTGAGTTTGGTCGCTCAAATACGATGGTGTTGCATCTAGGCCAACCCAAAACACTGTCGGATGCCTTGCCTTGCAGAACCAACCTAAAAAGGCTCATGATATTTTAACGTGTTGTTAAATGGATTAGTTTACCATTTATACACTTAATTCTATAAATTAATCATAAAAAAAAACCCCAATGAATTAAACATAAGAAAGTATAAAAATAACACAAATTCTTAAATGAGACGATTTCATTGTTAGATCATCTTTATTAGGTCGGCCCATATACAATTATTGTTTTAAAGTGATCATCTACAATTTAAAAGTGATCAATTACGAAAATAGGTTAATTATATGGCTCTAATCATGATGAGATGATCTCATACAAAACGAATTGTATAATTACATTACTCATGTTGTTAAAAAATCAATAAAATTGTACTATAAAGTATTGCATGATGAACTTCTTTTTAAATAAAAGAATAAAAAATTGTTTTGGTAAAAGAGATATTTTCATGAAAAAGTTTCTTGAACTTTCTTCCACAAGACCACAATCATAAATGCAATTTGGATATACATCCAACCAAAAATCACAAATGAAGAAAAAGTCAAGAAAAAAAAATGTACACAGAAAATGAAAAAATCCCACATATAATTAATAGGAAAAAAAAAAGTAAGTGGATATTTGATATATTATCCATGATAGTGAAAGGCACATTTGTTAAATAAAAAGGTGAGGAAAAAGGAAAGAGAAAAAGGAGAAAAGGAAAAGAAAAGGCAAAGCATTTACTCTATGAATAAGTTATGTAAGTGGGACCCACTTGAAACCCGAATTGTGGCCTGTATTTGTTTACTGCTACTCAAAAATCAAAATATCTATGTTTTGTAGTTGGGTTGACACAGTCATCCACTATCATTTCATTCAAGCATATCATGTTTTTGCCTCACAATTTTTTCTTGTCTTTGTTTGGAATATTCATCAATCTCTCGGCTCAATATTAATCTCAAATTTATGTTTTTATTTTTAGATTATATATTTGATGAAGACATAAAGGATGTCTAAGAATCAAACTTTTCATTTAATCTTGAATAAAAAAATAAAATGAAAAGCAACAATTAATTAAGATACTAAAGTCAAATTTATAGTGTTAGTTATTTAATAGAGAAAAAGTGAAAAAAAAATCAAAAACCAAAAAAGTTATTTAATAAACAATTTGAATATACCATAAGACTACTAAAAAAACCAAAAATCAAACTAAAAAATCTATAAAAAAATATTTACTAAACAAGCGCTTTATATTCATAGACCCACTTCTTTTCTTATATGTTGAGATACCCTATAGGGATAATAGATCCACATCTTTTTTTTAATGAATCTCATTCACAATTTTTATTTTCGTTGTTTATCTCGCTCTCTCATTTATTCCATTCACTTGTCTTATTATTTAACTACAATTAATATTATTACTATATATTGAAAAAGGTTCAAGTTCATAATATGATTGGTGTTGTTTTTGTGATTAAGGAAAGACATTGGGAAGAAAAAGGATTAACCGCTAATCAAATTTAGGATTATTTTTGAAAAATAATAATTTATTTTATTCATCTTAAGTGTCTTATTTTCTTATTTTGTCAAGTCATATTAAATGTCTCCTTTCTATTTTGGGTATGCTAACTTTATCAATTTATTCTTACTAAACTTAACTTTTTCACACCTATTAACCCCATTTTACCCCTATTAAAATTTAAAAATACTACACTTTTTTCTTTTACATGTGGTCCCATTTGACCACCTAAAAAATGGTGAAAAGTCAAATGGGACACACTGGGTGAATAGGGGGAGTAATACTTATTCTTTAAGTAAAATAAGACTCAAATAAAAAAAGATAAAATCTTAGAAAATAACGGTGATTTGTGAAGTTTTCTAAATCTTAGAAAATCACCCTTATGTTGTAGGATTTGATAGGGTGAGAGTTTTGTAAATTTCTTTGTCTATTTTGGTTTTATTTATTTTAGTTTTTTTTTGTTATTTACAAATCACGCAGATTGATTAGATTTTATTAAATAAAAAAATTGAGGGTTTTTAATTTAAGCATTGTTGATGAGAGCTTTAAGTTTTAGTGAAATAATCATGGTTTTAAGCATTATTTTAAAATTAATCTAAAATAAAAAAAAAATAGAGGAAATTGTTTGGTACCATGAGTTTGTCATTTAGGCATCAATAACCTGCAAAAAGGTCTTAGCAGTTAACATCCATATTTGAGTTGGCAACAATCCAGACTGTTCAACCTCTTTTCCCACAACTGTCATTCACAGACACTATCAGCCTCCCTCCTCCTAACTCTTATTGGTTGCTTCAATCTCTTTAGATTTTCACTACTTCATAATAGTACCTTTTAGATTGGATAAATAAATTTTACATAAAAATTAAAAAATTAAAAAATTATAAAATTATTTAAATTATATAGAGAATATTAAAACAGTTTAAATATATGGATAAAAAAATAGTAAAATATTTTATAATATAGCAAAATAAAAGAGACAAATTAAAATAAAAATATGGCAAAGTCAATAAAACATATAAATAGAAAGTATACATTTTTTTCGGGCAAATATTATCTTCTTTGGATCACTAACTTAAGTAACTAAAATAAATACACCCTTAAAGATCTCTATCAACAATAAAAACCAACTTATGGTCAAGGAGAATTACGAGTCGATTCTATTTAGAGTTGATCACAAACCCTATTAATATTGAATCATATTGCATATAATATCGAAAAATAATCACTGAACCGGTTTAATTTACCATCATCATCTTACGTATCCCGCTCATTGGAACTATGATCAGAGTCTGGGAAGGAAAGGAAGACGACAATTCATACCTATAAAGGAAAGTGCAGCCAAAAAATACTTCAGTTCGAGACAAATTCACAGATAATTTGGGTGAAAAGGATGCTATAACTACTCCACTTGTTAGATCCCAACTCTTCTTAGCACCACATACTTGTGACTGAGTACTGACATCATGGGTCTCTAAAAATCATTTTCTGTTCCTTAAAAGTGTCAATTTTGACATAATTAAGGTGAAAAAACAGCAAAGTATGTAATTCAGAACACCTGAAAAGGGAAGAGTGAAACAGAAGGCAATTTTCATTATTGGATTGAATATATTACAACAAGAAGAGGCCCAAGTATATCTAATATATGTGCCACTCCATTCTATTTATAGCTCAAAACAATTCCAAAAAGAGGTTATGTACAAGATCAACAACAAGGAAATCTTAGACAAAAATAGATTAAAAAAAAGAAGAAAACACTCTTCATAAATCTACAAGATGATCACATCCATCTGGTTGGTGTTGTTCTGCTCCTTTCATCCTACCCTTATCGGAAGGTATCTTCCTGCTTCTGCTTACCTAGTTATTGTTTTCTAATTTATCTACTTGTGGCTCGTAAACGAAAATTTCGAGCCACCATACATAGAGGTGTAATCTACAAAAACCCGAACTTGATTTTCAATATACACCTTTTAGGCACGCTCTTGGAAGTTCATCGACCTGCATAGAGCCGCAGGGTTTGCCTTCAATGAAGGCGGACCATCCATTTGGTGAACTTTTTCGTCACCCTTTTTGGACGGTAAGCTATTAAAGAAACCTCCTTTACTAAGAGAATCACCCTTCTTAATCCCAAGTGTCGTCCATATAGAACTCTTGGCCGCCTCATCTGGGTCATCGATTCTCAATGTCTTTGGTACTAAAACAGTAGGGTTTTTTGGACTCCTTTCATTCTTGCTTCGGTTAAGCGTTTCTCCGTCCCTCGTATGCTTCCCTAGAGTTGGGGAGTTCGGGTTTGATCCTTGTGTTTTTTGGCTTGAAGAGACTGGAGGCACCCAAGGAAAGTTCCAAGGAATCGCGCCATTCCAATAAGGAGGCGGGTAAAATGGCATAGCAGGGAATGCTGAAGGGCAAAATGGTTGTAGAGGAACAGCAGGATTCCACACATAAGGCCATTGAAAACAAGGCATTTGATTGCTAAAACCATTCACATTATGCTTAATTTGCCCTTGTAGTCCGGCCTTAGCCTTCTCCTCGATTGAACTCGTTGTGACAGTCGATCCACTCGATCCATCATCCCCATTTTCTCTACTCACACAAACGACCTGATCAATATTATGGAACCCATTCCGAGTATTGGCCTTATCACCAATTTTCAAAACAGGGGAAATCGATTCACAAAGTGAGTTATCAGGTCCAAAAGTCAGAACCGTGCCATTACTTTTCAAACCCGGGTGATGAACACCATTCGAAACATCAAGACGAGCAGCTTGCAGAGCCTCGGACACAGTAATATGACAGTATCGGGAAGCAGAGTTCTTGTTCTTTCGCCTTCCTGCACCTACCGGAACATTCCTCATTGTGCCACCTGCAGTCCAATACCTCTGGCAGCTCTTACAGAAATGCCGCGGTTGATTGACGTTGTAGTTGTTGTAATAGCAGAATTTCGTGTCCATACTATTGCACCTCGGACATGGGAGTATCTTGTCTGGTTTCTTTAATGGTTTTTGCTGTAAATTTTTAGGATCATTTGATTCCTTCTCATCAGAATCAGATGCCCTTTTGTTGGCAGTATTTTCTGACATTGTGGGTAGATTTGTAGAGTCTTCATCAGATTGTGGTGCAGGATCATCAGATTGATCAATTTCCACTGTTCCTTCAGCTGATTCTTGAAAATCAGGATGTTCTTCTTCCTGAAAATCCTTATTTTAGCACAGAATTCCAACTAATACTGTATAAAACCAACTATTTTCGGGTACGTATAACATGTCCAACCGTACAGATTTCAGAAAATAAAAAGTCTCAGTATATTTAATTTAATGATATATAAAATATGCTCGAGAATATTAAGGACAGCTGGTAGGAGATTTTAGTTCAAAACAATGAGAGGTCTTAAATATGAAAAGCACACGGAGTAATTAAATTATTTGTCGGTTTTTAGTCCACTCTAGCACTAGTTTTACAAATAATTTTCTATTTATAACATTATTGAGGTAAGCTGTTAAATAAAGCTAATTATTATTATAGTATAATTTAATATGAGTTTTATAAATTTAATAATTAGTAAAATAATAATAGGTAGGTGGAAGGATATGTTCTTTAGAAAAGTAAAAATTAAGGAATAAGGACATATTAAAAATGTCAAAAGATTCAAGTTTCAACTAATCAATAATAAGAAGTGGACTTAAAGATGATTATTAATTTATTATACAAGTAATTATGCTTTAAACACAAAAAAAAATAAAAAAAAAACACTAGAATTCAAGCATAAATTCCATCTTTTATTCAGAGTAAAGATTCTTCAAGTAACCAAAAATAACTTTTAAAAAATTAAACAAGCTTGAAAGTAACAGTTTCCTCGAAATAATTAAATTTTTTTACTAATAGTAAGAAATTAATAAATTTAATCTCATGTGTTATATACAAATAATATATATTTCTCCATTTTTCAAGGAAAAAGTAGGAGAAAAATACTTAAAAATTGTTAAAAAGTTCTAAAATATTTCTATTTTATAACACTCCTACAATAATTGACATTCAAACTCAATATCAGTGGAGAAAAAAGGGAATAAATTCGAGCCACAAGCCTAAAATATATTTTTTTTTTAAAAATAATCAATATTATACTGTTATGTTTATTTATGGAGTATATATTAAAAATCTAATTACCCTCTAAAATACAAATTTTTCTGAAATAACCCAATAATTAAATTAAACTAAAGAACCCAAATTAAATAACTTTTTGTACAACAGTAGTGGGGAACAAGTGAAATAGTATTATAAATTCAAAAAAATAATTAAAACCAATTTTTAGCACAAAAAGCTAATTAATCAAGAAATTAAGATCCACCCACTAATCAAATCCAAATTCCAAAACATGGGTCATAAAAGTTTCTCAATTATTCCAATAAACTGAAGCATCCATTTTTTTTAAAATAACTTTTTTTTTTCCTGTAAAACAATAGTGGGAAACAAGTGGAATGGTATTTTAAGTTCAAAAAACTAATCGAAAATCATTTCTTAAGATCAACCCACTAATCAAACCCAAATTCCAAATCATGGGTAATAATAATTTCTCAAATAATCCAAAAACCCTGAAGCATCCAAAATTAAACCAAAAATAAGTTCAAATAATCTATCAATATCATTTCTTAAGCAGAAAAAACATAATTAATCAACAAATTAAGATGAACCCACAAATCAAATTCAAAATCCAAAACATAGGTAGTAAAAATTTCTGAGATTCATTCAAAAAATCCCCAAAAAAATTCATACCTTGTCATCATGAAAATCAACATCAACATCATGGTGATCAGAATTAGAACTTTCATTAGAATCACACCCTTGAGATTCATCACCATCTCTATCATTTTCACCACAAACTGGTATAGTTTTCCCAAACAGTTTAAATGCTGGATCCATCATTTTTTTAATAACAAACAAGGCCTTATTTTCTCGCCTAAATTGGCGCTTCAGAGAAAATAAAGGGTTTACAGAGAAAGAAGAAGATTATAGAGAGAGAGAAAAGGAGATGAAGAGTCGTTTAGTGAGTAATTTAATGTCGTTTAAAGAGAGGATTTAGAGAGAGAAAGAGAAGAAAAAGGAAGAAGGAAGAAAGGTATGCAACTTGGCATTCTCAGAGTTTGGGTTTTGATCTGTTTAAAATCAAATTGGATGCCATGTCAGCTTTTCTAATATTTCTGAGCCACATATTGTCTTGGCTTTCTTTTTCCAACATTAATTATTTATAAATTTATAAATTATACATTTATACTCAAATACTTTGTCAATATGACAACTTTTTAACACTATTTATTTATTATTTTTAATTTGTATTTTATTTTTAATTTATAAATTATAGTGAGATTTTGTTTAATTTATCTCAATATAAAGATTATTAATATCTACTTTTTAAAATAATTTGTTATGTATGAAAGGGATATTAAGCAATTAATAAACGGATTGTATAACGTAAAAAAAAATAATGTCCCATTATCAATGAATAGGAGGGGTTGTATATCTTCTCCTATTCTAATCAATTGTCTCATTAGTTTTGCACATTTGTTATTATATTATTTTATTTATAAAAATATATATTCAGACCCATCAAACATAATTTCAAATAGGTAGGTTTTTGGATTAATTGAGATCAAAGTTATTGGTGAATATTTAAAAATTAGTAAATGAAATTTATAAATAGTTTTAAGTAGTCACCAAATACCAATGATAAAAAAATAGAGGCATATCAAGATTTTATATTAAGTGAATTAAAGTGTGTTAAATTAAGAGTCAATTTCTATAACTTTGGTGATGAGTTTAATCACTTGGTTGCCCATGCTCTATCTTGCACTTTTGAGAGTGAAGATGTGAGTGTCATGGGCTATAAATGATTGAGATTTAGATTACTTGATGAAGTGATCAAGGTGGAAGACTTGGTGTGGCTTGATGTTAGCAAGGGAGTGCTAAAAGGAGCTGGCTCGACTAGTCAAGCACAATGGCTCAGTCGAGCCACAAAGCAGTAACATTCCAGTAGCATCAGAGAGCCCGCTCGCCTGGTCGAGCAAGGACTGCTCGGTCGAGTGAAGACAAGAACCTATTCAACGTCAGTTTCTCTTTTATGCGGGAAAGTTTTGGGCTTTAAGCCCTTTTGTCCTAGGTTATTCTAATATGGTTTAGGGATATATAAGGAGTCTTCGAACATCATTAAGGTATTGAGAGAGGCATATACAAGAATGAAAGTTAGGGTTCACACCATAAGAATTCTTCATCCTTATTTATGCATGTTTGTGTGAGAATGAGTTAAAGGTTCAATCTTTGCTTTGAGAGGTTGTTTTTAAAGCTTGAAAATGTGAGTCATTAATATATTGTTGACTATATTAATGATAAGATACTTGTTTTGAGGGCGGTATCCATAAATTCCTCATATTTCTTGTGTTTTGCTTCTTCCATTGTTGTGCTTTGTTTTTATGGTTGCTCTTTGCATTTGTTTTGTTATTGTTTCTTCACCATTGCAATAGCCCATTCTCAACAAAGTGATTGATGAATAATAGTGCCCGAGGGACATTTCATTATTACAAAAACAACGAAGTATAATGTGTTTGGTTAATAATTTTTAATCGAAATTTAGGTTCACTTTTCCCTTTTAAATTGTTCATTAGTCGACCAATTAAAAATCCGTTTGAATATGGCTTTTAAGTCAACTTACAAGTTGGTTTACAACTCTAATATTGGCTTTTAAGACAAAATTTAAAAGATACTTGAAATAATTTTTTTTTTTGTTGATTTTTGCCTTTTTAGTCTATTTTAATTCTAATTATAGGCGACTTACAACAATTAGTTTTTAACAAACATTTTTGTAACGCCTCGACTGGCTGCAATCTCCATTTATCTCTTTTAATAAGGATATCACCCTTATTAAATCTTTATTAAACATTATCATAACGATTAAAAAGTACATTCTATATTGTACAAACAAGTAAACAATACCTATTAATCAATTTTCAAACACCTAATAGAGGTAGTTTTACAATCAAATACTCCCTATTTCTTTATAGAAGTATGTATATAATATTTGATATTTTGTCACTATTTGCACATTAGCCTTAATTATTTTTTATTTTTTATTCACAATCTATATGTTAAAAGATAGTGAAATAAAATCTTATTTGTTTTCTTTCATTATAAATGTTATTAATTAATTTTTTTATAGTTTTAAAATATATATACCTAAATTTATTAAGTATCAAGTTATGCATTAGATTGTGCATACAATAAATTGGACATTTATCGTCTTTTAAAAGAAAATTTTGTACATTTACTGAGGATTGGGAATAAAATACTGTATTTTTCTCTTAAAAAAATCTCTTGTTGTAGCTTTAATTTCGTTTGGCCTCTATGGTAATGTGGCACCGGCTAATTGGCCCTGAAGTTGACCTTTTATTTTTATTCTTTTTTCTTTATTAGTTTATTTAATAATTTATTGAGATATTATATAATGAAATGAAAATTTGATGTGTTTTTTCTAAAAATTTCTTGAATGTGCTTTTTGGATTGGTTGGAAGGTCAATCTTATATGTGAAGTAAGGAATGCTTAACATGGTACGTAGTCATGAGTTAAGCTAATTTACATGAAATATTAAAACATAAACATATGGAGCATGTAATATGTATTCCCTCCAATTCAGCACTAACGTCTTATTTACTTTATACACTTTATTCAATGCACTTATTCAATCCTTAATATTTCTAATTGTGCTTTATTAAAAATTATGGAAAGTTGATATAAATAATCCTTATATTAAGACGAATCAAACAAGATCCCACATGACTATGTTTTAATTTGTACATAAATAATAAAATACAAATTAAGAGTAAGAAATAAATAGTGTTCAAAAAATAAATGGAACATTAGTGCTGAATTGAAGGAAGTATTATTTATATATCATGAATATGTGGTATAACATAGCACATGACACAAGATAACCCTGAATTTGGTAATATTAAATACTATGTACTACTTACTTTTTCTTTGTCTCTTTGTCTCTAATTGCCGGATATTTCTTCATATATTTTCTGCCTCTGAATGAAATTTGCCTTACATTGATTGTATGAAGATTAAAATTTTACATATAATAAGTTAAAATAGAATTTCGACATTATAGAAAGTAAATCTGAACTAGTAAATTATGAAAATTGATGATCTATTTGAGTCTCTTCAGAAAAAAAGAATAGTTTTGAACAAAGATCACCAAATCCAACAATGAATAACATATCAAAATGCCTTTTAGGTTTCGAGCAATTTACATACCCAAAAAATACTTTAGTGCCCCAATATCTTCAATTGTTGATTTTGATTTGAAGAAGAATCAGAAATATCAGAGATGGAAGCAAGAAGAAGAGGAAGAAGGAGAAACAGAAACCTTATTTTGAATTATATTCAGAAAAAATACAAAAATTACATGATAAAGGGAAAGGGGGAAGAGTATATATACTAGGATAAAAGAAAAGCTAATTAACAATTATTATTATATCTAACACCCCCCCGCAAGTTGGAGGGTGTTGACATCCCCAACTTGGAAGCCAAATGTTGATGAACAGGCCCTGAGAGGCTCTTGGTGAAGACATCAGCTAATTGGTGTTGAGTGGGCACATATTGTAGACTAATTAATCCATCTTGCAGCTTCTCTCTAACAAAGTGACAATCAATATCAATGTGCTTTGTGCGCTCATGATAGACGGGATTCTTGGCAATATAGATAGCAGCTTGGCTATCACATTTGAGAGGAACAGGAACAATAGTAGGAAGAGTGAATTCATGCAATAACCTGGTAAGCCAAGCAAGTTCTGCTGTAACTCTACGCATAGATCGATACTCTGCTTCTGCTGAACTTAAAGAAATCGTGGCTTGCTTTTTACTTTTCCATGAAATGGGACTACCACCTAGAAGGATGAAGTAACCACTGACTGATTTCCTAGTGTTGGGACAGGAAGCCCAATCCGAGTCACAATAGGCTTCAAGGGTTAAATCTGTGGAAGCATTAAGGTGAATACCTTTAGTGTGGTCTTTGCTCAGATATCTCAGAGTATGAAGTGCTGCTTGCCAGTGAGGTTCTCTTGGATCTTGCATGAATTGACTTAAGTATTGTACTGCATAAGAGAGATCAGGTCTTGTGTTTGTTAGATAGTTCAATTTACCAACCAATTTCCTATAAAGACTGGGATTTGAAATAGGAGTGCCAGAGTCAGGCCTTAGCTTCAAATTACTTTCCAGAGGACAATGTGCAGGAGTAACATTCTGTTGATTAAATTCTTTCAATAACTCTTCTGCAAATTTTCTTTGTGTCATGATTATACCATGAGGTTCTTGTAAAAATTCTATACCAAGAAAGAAATGTAAAGAACCTAGGTCTTTGATCTTGAATTCTGAATGCAGAAATGTCTTTAAAGCATCTATCTCCTCTAAATGATTTCCAGTAAGTAAAATGTCATCTACATAAACTGCTACAAATATAGTGCTTTTACCCATGGTTTTGTAGAAGAGGGAATAATCATTCTTGGATTGGATATAACCCCTTGATTTTAGAGCTGTAGATAGTTTAGCATGCCATTGTCTGGATGCTTGTTTAAGCCCATATAGGGATTTCTTTAATTTCAGCACTTTAGTTGGATCAGAAAGAACTAAACCAGGAGGAGGCCACATATATATGTCTTCATTCAAATCCCCATGTAAAAAGGCATTATTGACGTCTAGTTGATGCATAGGCCAATGCATTTTAACTGCTGTGGCAATGAGACTCCTTATGGTTGTCATCTTTACTACTGGAGAGAATGTTTCATTATAGTCAATTCCAGGCTTTTGAGTGCAACCTTTGATAACCAATCTACCTTTGAATCTTTCCACATTTCCATTTGCCTGTCTTTTGATCTTATAAACCCATTTGCTGGAAATTGGCCTTTTGCCCTTTGGTAATATAACTTCTTCCCATGTGTGGTTTGCTTCCAGTGCAGATAATTCTTGTTGCATAGCTTCTTGCCAAACAGGAACAGTGGAAGCCTCTTCATAACTTGTTGGTTCTTTTATATTATCAGTAGGATCAAGAAGCTGATGAACGGGAGATGCAGTAGTGACACAACATATATGATTTGGAACATTGAATAATGAGGTTAATGTGTGGGGACAATCATGAATATAAGCAATGTCAGAAGGAGATGAACTTAGGACAACGTGATTGCAAACATAATCATTCAAGTATGCAGGTTGTTGTGTGGTTCTGATAGACCTTCTGATAGTGGGAATGGGAGAATGATTTAGAGGTGGTGAAGAAGATTGTGGATTGTGAGCAGAAGGTGAAGAGTGATTGGTGGGAGGAATAGGAGGAATGGACTGACTTGATGAAGAGTAATTAAAATCAAATGGTATTTGTGTAAAGAAAGGAAGAAAAGAACCTGTGTGTTTTAGTGAGGGAAATAAAGTTTCTTGAAACATAACATCTCTAGATATTTGAATTTTGTGATTATCAAGATTGTAAAGTTTGTAAGCCTTTTTTCCTAGAGGATATCCTAAGAAAATACAAGGTGAAGCTCTTGGTTGAAATTTATCACGTCCCTGTTTTAGAGTGGAAGCATAACATAGGCAACCAAAAGATCTGAGGTGTGAATAAGATGGGGGATGACCAAATAGGATTTCAAAAGGTGACTTGCCATGAAGAATTTTCATAGGAATCCTATTGATGAGGTATGTAGCTGTAAGGATGCAATCCCCCCAAAAAATGATGGGTAGCTTGGATTGAATATAGAGGGCTCTAGCTGTTTCCAGGAGATGGCGATGCTTTCTCTCAACTACTCCATTTTGTTGAGGAGTGTCTCTGACACTGGTTTGATGAAGGATGCCTTTGGACTGAAAAAAGGATATGGCTTCTCTACTGGATCCTAGTTCAAGGGCATTATCAGTCCTGAAGGCTTTAATTTTGATGTTGAACTGTGTGAATATCATTTCAGTGAACGTTTGAAGGAGAGGGAAAGCATTGCTTTTAGTTTTAAGAAGGTGAGTCCAAGTGGCTCTGCTAAAATCCTCAACTATGGTAAGAAAGTAATGATATCCTTCATGAGTGGGGGTGTGATAAGGTCCCCAGATATCAACATGAATAAGATCAAATAGATTAGAAGATTGAGTTTGACTGAGAGGGAAGGGAAGCCTGTGTTGTCTAGCTTTAGGACAAATATCACAATTGCTAATTATATCAATAGAATTATCAGGGAAGAAAGAAAAATTTTTGAGTTTATACAAGGGCAAATGACCCAATCTTTGGTGCCAAATATGACCATTTTCATTATTTCTGACAGAGTTGCACTGGATTTCATGAATAAAAGAAGAAAAAATGATATTATCAACAGATTTATGTACATTAGGCAATTGAGAAATGCTAGGAGTACATTTATTTGTATGAAAAAAATCTACAGGATTACAAGCTTTATTCGGCTGAGCATGATCTTTGTGGCAAATATTTGCGTCAGATGTAGGAGATTCATGATGTGTTTGAGCTTGAGAGGCAGGAGAATGTTGGAGCAAATATAGCCCTGAATGAATATCACCAAGATGCAGAGGCCTCTTCATTGAAGGGCCCTGAAAATAACATTTAGAATTAGTGAAGAAAGCGTAAGAAGAGGGTTCTTTGCAAAGTTTGCCTATTGAAAGCAGATTATATTTAAATTGAGGGATATAAAGCACATTATGCAAGGTGATGTTGGGATGAATGTTTACAGAACCAACCTTATGCACATTAACAACATGACCATTTGGCAAAGTAACATGATGTGCTTTAGGAAGAATTTGTGTTTGGATAAAAAGTTTTTCATTATGACACATATGATCACTTGCACCAGTATCAATAATCCAAGTACAATCAGCAGCTGACCAACAACTACAACCAGCACAATTACCAGAAGAAACATGAGGAAAACAAGCCTTTATACCTGAACAATTGGAAGCTGTAAAAGCTTGACAAGAGGATCCTTCAGAATGGTCAGTGAGCTTATTGCTAGTTTGTAGGTTATTCATCATGGCCATGAGTTGATTGAATTGAGCTTGAGATATGTTCTGATGATTATTATCATAGTTTCGAGTTTGAAAATCATTTTGATTTTTAGGTTTACAAGAATTCTGGTCTTGGTTATTGTAATGTTCTCCAGTTTGAGAGGGATCATTATCTTGATTGCTTATAGCATTTCCAGCAAATCTTTTATTTTTGGTGAACTTAAAATCTTTTGGAAAACCCACAAGTCTATAGCATTTGCTTGCAATGTGCCCTGGTTTCTTGCAATGGTTACATATAATTCTTTTGCCATCTAACTTCTGTCTGTAATTTTGGTCATATTGAATTCTTTGCTGTTGATTTTGATTGTGATTCGATGCATACATTGAGGCTGATTCATTAATAAATTCTGATGCTGCTTGAACTTCCCTTTGTTTTTCTTCTTGAGACAATAGGGCATACGCCTGACTTACAGAGGGCAAAGGTTTCATCATTAGAATATTGCCCCTAATGTGATTGTAATCACTATTGAGTCCCATAAGAAATTGGATAAGGCGTTGATCTTCGTTGAACTTTTGTATGGCTTGTGCAGAACCGCAAGAACAAATAGGCAAAGAAGACAAGACATTCAATTCATCCCAATTTTTCTTCATTTTTGTAAAATAACCAGCAATATCATTCGTACCTTGGCCTGATAATCTAATTTCCTTTTCCAATTGAAAGAGTTTGGCACCATTTGCTTGACCATATCGATCTTCAAGTTCTTTCCAGATATCGTAGGCCGAATCTGAGTAAAGAACGCTTTCAGCTATTTCTTGAGATAAGACATTCAAAATCCATGATGTAACCATATCATTGCACCTTTTCCATTGACCATATTTGAAATCAGTTATATTAGGCTGAGTATTCGAATTGATGAAAATCAGTTTGTTCTTTGCCGACAATGCAATGGACATTGATTTCTTCCAGGAACCGAAATTCGAACCATCAAAAGGTTTTGAAACTAACAATAATCCAGGATGATCTGCAGGATGAAGGAATAGATGATCTGAATGATCAAGAGTACTCGAACCAGAAACTTGAGAGGGAGAATCTTGATTCATCATTGTGAAAACAAAATCAGATCGAAACAAAAGAAGAAACAGAAGAAAGATTAGGGATGATGCATGTATGAGAATCAGGTCTGAGAGAACGGATCTAGTGCTCTGATACCATGTTGATTTTGATTTGAAGAAGAATCAGAAATATCAGAGATGGAAGCAAGAAGAAGAGGAAGAAGGAGAAACAGAAACCTTATTTTGAATTATATTCAGAAAAAATACAAAAATTACATGATAAAGGGAAAGGGGGAAGAGTATATATACTAGGATAAAAGAAAAGCTAATTAACAATTATTATTATATCTAACATCAATGTGACGATTCGCCTGTAAGGGGTGGTATTAGGATATAATTTTCCACATTGATGAATTAAAGATAATGTACACACTTTAAAAAATATTGGAGACTTTCATCTGATCAATGTCATATGGTATTGGTACAATATGGTATCTCATTGGCTTATAAGTTGTATCCACCTTGTATTTTACTGATTATGCACTGACATTATATGTGTTTGTTACCTTTTAACTAGCTAACAAGCTAAACGTTGAAAATAAACCAACAAATTGATCAAATAATCATTTATCAAACAATGTTATTGAATTAATATAGCATATTATAATACTATATTAAATTAATCTTAGAAATTTTCTACATTATAGAGTATAAATTATTTACTTTATACATTAACAAATTTTATTAAAATTATTTTTTTAGAAGTGAATAGTAAGAGATATTTTTGTGAGAGATCGTTTCCCGATAAGACGACTTCAAAACAAGAAATTTATATGCTAATAATTATATTATATAGATTGTTTAGTCCAAATATAATGAGCATTTCACAGAAGAATTTGTGGAATAGTAATACATATCTTAAACTACGTATAGCCTTTTGCTTCCACTATTTGACTTTTAAGGAAAATCAAGTAATAACCTTTATTAATAAAGAAATAATTTTGCCACCTAAGCTGCCAACCTAATTCTGTGTCCAACAGTAAAAAGGCTCCTAACTTTTTCTTTCCTTTTTCTTATTTTTCTGTCTTTTAATTTTCTTATAAAAAAATTAATTATTATGCTTGTATTTATATATTTTTAAAAAGGAGAAAAAACAACCATAGAGATCCAAACTTCTTGGATGTATTCGTTTATCAATGAACACGTGTCCAAACAAAGCCAAGTGCTCTAAATCAAGACCAAGCAATAAGTTAGTGCCAAAAGTGACACTCCATTGGGACACGTGTTTCTCCAATGCCCTCTCTGTATTTATGTCCATCTAAAATAAAATTTACAAATTTACAAATTTTAGTATAAATTTTGACTATAATTTTTTAGCGATACATATAAAAAAAGTATATTAATGTGAAAGTTTTATAGATTCGTCTCAATATATATTTTCTAAATATAATTTTTTTTAAATTATTAAAAACTCACAATTAAAATAATTAATTGACTTTTAAGTTTAATTTGCATTGAAATCTACACAAGAAGTGAACAAAAAGAACAAATGTAAATGAAGAGAGTAATTATACATTTGAAAAATAAGCTCATAAACCCATTTAGTATGAGACTGTCACCGTTATTTAATCTAAGTATAAGACATATATCACAGTAACGCCGTCTCATACAAAAATTTGTGATATTCTATATCTATAACTTTCCCCAATAAATTTAATATATATATATATATATATATATATATATATATATATATATTTATATATATATATATATATATATATTCCAATATCCTATTTGTTTTAAGAAAAATAGGAAAGAGACCACTTTGGAAAAGGAAATAGATAATTGAAAATTTAATGATAATAATATAGTAGTTGAATCTGATAAAGACATAAACAATTGGGAAAAGAAAATATTTCATATAAATATATCAAAAGGAAAAATAAGATTTTTAAGAGAGTACTGATAATTGATAAATCCTTAATGCTGACAAAAAGTCACCTTAATCTTTTCTCTTTCGGTATTAAAAGGGTACGTGACGTGGCTGAATTATGAGATTAAAAAAAGTTAAGTTAATGTCATTAGCTTGCTAATGAAGGACTGTCAATGTATATTATTTTATTTTAATTTAATGGAGTAGAAACTCCAAATTTCAAAAGTGATGTACACAGGAGCACTTAATTAAAAGATATTTTTTTCAGGGAAATTAAAAGATACTTTTAATCTTTTATGATTTAGGAATTAGGAGTAAGAGCATCCCTCTTTTTTTTCTTTTCTCCCCAAAGAAACCCTGATAATTGGTTTAGGGTCGTTATCAATTTTGTAATTGATGATAAGCTTCTAATTTTTCCGCTTTAAGCTTTTAAAATATGTTCAGAATAAATATTTGTCCTCTCTCTATAAAAAAGTTGTCCTACTTATTTATTGCGTTTATTCTACCCAAATATTGGGTTTTGATCTCTCTTCTCGTGAGAATTTGGGATTGCGAATTTTGGTCTCTAGTTGATTTATTGATAAAGATTAATACGATAATGCAATAGAAACCTAAATTACAATTACCATCAACTACATCAAATTCAATTCTATCTCAAGATTATAACAGATCAAAAGACCCCCTAGTGGAAGACTGTATCAAACAGCAATGTGAAAAAGAAAATTCTGAATTGTCAGATATCATATACAATGATCGTGGTTTTGTTAATTTTGAATTATATTTGGTTAAAATTGTTATATACTTGCTAATTTTTAATTCCGATGTAGATGTCGTATGACTCTTTTTTAATAAATCATGTATTATTCAAACAAGAGAAAAGGAGTAGGAGTAAGACCCAAGAACTTCTTATTGGACTTTATAAAGGTCGAAAACAGATCTTTGTAGATAGTATAATTAATGGATAATTTAAATATTATAAATGATAATATCCATATAAATTATTAATATTTTTTCAATTATAAATGATAATTTAATTGTTATAAATTAATAAATGGAGATTAAAATAATTTTTGGTGAGCTTGCAAAGCCCAGCCCATTTATAACCTATAGAAATTTAAAGGGCTCTTATTCCATCTTTTTCATATTTACGTACTTAAGTCTGATCCGATCCTTAATTAATCCATTGATCACCTCTAGTCATGACTAATACTACCATTGAACGATTTGAGCAAGTAAGTTGATTATTATTAGTGCAAAAATAAAAGCATAATCAAAATATTAAATTAATTTAAGTTCCGTGATAATAATTGATGATAATCGATAAGAGATGGCCGCGTGTATTAAATGGCCTCCCGTAGAAGCTTGTTTAGTTATTGGTGTGTAAAAGCAAAAGTTGATCTTGACATGTAAATTGGTATTATTAGATCAAAATCTTATGAACAGTGTTTGTTTTAATCTTGAAACAACGTGAGCCAAGTATTTCATAACCAATAATTTACTCTTGCACTTTGTTAAGCTATTAATAATGTATGACTACATCTACATGACTGTCTCGTAAATTTATAAACCTGTGTTAAATTTATTTTATAAATCCTTATAATTTTAAGTAAAAATAAATTAAAATATTAGTGTATAAATAATATAAAGGTAATATTAAATAAATATGAGATTTTTATTATTCACTAAGGTTCAAATCGAATTTTAAATTTTGATGTTTTAAAACCCTTGCTTAGTTCAGCTCAAGAAAAGTTAGCATGTTGGATTTCTAAATCAACAAGTCCATGGCTTTTTATTACTCCCTCCGTTATTTTTTGATTTTTCATTTTGAATTTTTCACACATATTAAGAAAAATAGAATATTTGGGGTTTAGTGGATATTATTTTAATTAAATAGTAGTGTGAAGTAATGATTGTATTAGAAGTATGACTTTGTAGTGGGTATTATTTTAATTAAATAGTAGTGTGAATTAATGATTGTATTGGAAGTATGACTTTGTAGTGGGTATTATTTTAATTAAATAGTAGTGTGAAGTAATGATTGTATTGAAAGTATCAGAGAGAAAATAATTATAAATAAAAGAAAAGGGGTACATTAAAAGAAAATGGAGGTTTTTAAGGGGTAAAAGTGGGATAAAAACATTCTAAAAATAAAAAGTATTCTAAAATGGAAGAACTTTTAAAACTATTCGTTATAGTAATGTGGAAGATTAAAAAAGAACGGAGGGAGTATTTTTTTATAGCTCCTAACTAAATAAACCATTTAATATCTAAGAGTTAACCAAAGAGACTACCAATTAAAGAATCTTTACTGTTAATTATATATACATACTAATAAAGGACAATCATCTTTTTAGGATGAAAATAAACTTCACCTACTAACCACTCTAGAAATGGCACCTAATACTACTTAATTATTTTCAAATCTTTGTTAGGATGAATATAATATTTAGTTAATTGTATGATATTTGGTTTATTAAATATGATAATTAAACAATTTGATTATTTTACGTGGCAAATTTTTGTAAGGATGCCGGCTGATTTTGAGGAGTAATTATCGAGAACAGTTGGTGGCCTTCGGGTGCACGAAAAATCAGAACAGAGGGAGGAAGAAAAGTGCTTATATGTTGAAGAATTTCAGTACAAATGGCCGTTTTCAGAGAATAGTGGCGAGAGGAGGAAGATGATTTTCTTGAAGTCTTGTTTTTGTTCGAACTTGAAAAAAGAAAAGGATGTGGTTGCCTGCTTCTAATTGTCTAATGAACAAAGAACCAAAAGAAGGATTTTGTGACAAAATAAAAGAAAAGAGAAAAGAGAAAAGAGAGGGAAGACTACATAAAAAAATCAGTATTAAGTCCAACTCATTAAATTAAACTCACCTAATGTTTAATAAGTAACCAAACATGTAATTAAGGGTTCATTCTTAGTTGATTGCAAATAGGTTGTATTATTCTCAGTAAGAAACCCCCTTATATGGGTTTATTCAAAAATAAATCATAGGTGGATTTATTTTCAGCGGATTACAATTACAAATAGGTTGTATTATAAACGAAAAATTATCCTTATTTTTAATGCTTACTTATCGTATCTTTAATGTCTACTCTCAATATCTTAATTGTTTACTTATCTCATTTTTAATGCCTATTTACAGTATTTGTGAAAAAATTCTTGAACAGTAAAGAGGAAAAAATTATTTTATCATATGTAAATATTTTACATTTGATGATATTTTAAATCCAAAATGGGTCCCATTCTGATATATTTTTTTTTTTAAATTCTCTTGTTTTAAATTTAAAAATTTTTCAAATGTTTCAAAATTTGTGACTTGATAATTTTTAAAGTTTCGTATTCTAATGGAAGACTGATATATAAGATCAGTTGTTGAACAATAATTACTATAGAAATTGTAACAACTACTAAAATCTGAAGGAAGTATTATTTACAAATTATACATGCATATGAATTGAATCATCATCGTTATTATTATCCTATCCAGTATATCCCGCTCTTAATAAAAACTAAGGCTAGGGTCTAGGGAGGGAAAGACGACAACAACTTATACCCATAAAAGAGAGCGCGGCCAAAGAAGTCCCCTGGCTCAAGGAAGTACAAAAATACTAAAGTAGAGTTGGGTATTTTTCGGGTATTTTTCCCATTCGCCAATGGATGAGTATGAGACATTATAATTATTAGAAATAAATAAAACTTATTTGATCAATTAATTTTCACAAATTATTGTAAGAGATAGTCTCTCCAAGAGACGCATTAAATATATAGGCTAAATAATTCAACTAATATAAATTAAAGAGAAAATAAAAATACGTACTTTGTATTTTAAATTCGTCTTTTTAAGAAATAATCTCTTATAAAAGTAGTTTATTGATTAATTTTTCTATTAGTCCTTGGGATAGTTTTATTTTTACCCGATGAAATCAATTTGATGCCTATCCCCAGTCCCACGCACTTACCTAAAGAGATCTTACAAAAATTTCTTAAACCCTAGAAGTGTACAATAGACAGCGGAGTTCCTTGTTAAAACTACTTAAAGCGTTCTCAACGTATATCCATCATTATAACTAGTAGTAAAAATTAAATCAGCTAGTTTCTTAACAGATTGTCTATTTAGAAGACTTATTTCAAGTCCAGTCTATTAAAGATGAATATGTACTTATCGTATTTTTAATGCCTATTTATATTATTTTTAATGCTTTTATATCATTCTTAATGTCTACTTATAATATTTTAAAATATATAAAATGGATCAATTCAATTAGAGATGGTCTCTCAAAAAGACCGTCTTTCACAAGTATTAATGAATTTAAATTTGATTTTTTTTCATTTTATTAAAAAAAAAAAGATCCTGACCTATTTCTAAAACAAAAATAATCATACTAGGGGATAACAGCAAATTTGGTGACATTTTTGAAGAGTGTAATTGGCATTTCTTATCCTCCCAAAATACTACAAATTATCTTTTAAAACCATTTCGTAATAATCTGGATTTAATTTCAAAGCTTCTTCTGCATCTTCAAGAAAACCTGCAAGATCATCAAGGCCTTTTCTTGCAACTGCTCGGCCGTGATATACTTCAAATATTTGCTGGGGACTGAGATATGCTGACATCTTATCAAGGCAATGCGTAAAGTATTCTTTAGCTTTTTCAAATTTACGTTCCAACACAGCTTCATAACCATATCTCTTCAGAAAAGTAGCACCTGCATAAAGAGGATTAATTAATTATTACTTCTATATGATCAACAATAAATGTCGTTACACTTCATTGTAGCCTGTATTAAATGATGTGAATAAGAATAAAAAAGTTATTATAATTTCTTGACATGTTTAATAGACGTGTTTATATAGAAAAATATTGTATTAGGTATAATATAGGAAATTGTGAACAAATGAACTTTTTATGATCAATGTTTCAACAACATAGGAATAAAATTGTTCAAACTCATGAAAATTTACATAATAAAATATTCTCATTATCACTATTCGGTAACAAACAACCAATCTGGTTGTTACTTGTTAGGGTGCAATAGAGAAATGGGCTAAATAGCCCATTTAATACAAACTAAAGAGAAAATAAGAATGTAGACTTCTTATTTTGAAGTCGTCTCTTTGATAGACGGCCCCTCACAAGAATAGCTGAATTAATATTCCCTTTATTTTAGTGTTAAGTTATCATTTTTAATTCGACATTATTCATCAATTAATCTTAAGTTACAATGATGTTTGGTAGTTTGGTTTAGTATTGGTAGTCAAAAAGCCAAAAAAAAAAAAGCATGGTACATAGTATTCTAAGTTAATTAAGCCAACTAAAAATGTCAATATTTTTAACATGTAAAATAAGCCCACCAAAAAGGTCCATGCCCAATCATACGAACTAATAATTTTGATGTAAATTAACAAATGACAGTTTAACATAATGTTGTCATGTATAACTTTTTTATTGGCTGAATGTTTATTAGTAAAGATTTTGCATTGTTTGTAATTTATTGTCTAATATAATTTCACACTGATTGAAGGATGTTTGACTATGATTTTTGCAATAAAAAAACTTACACTTTCAAAGTTTTATTGCCATTTGTATTTTTCTTTTTTTTACTAATTGAGACAAATTGGTCTAGATTGTTTTGTTGATTGATATTTACTAGATGAGACAAATATGCATAAATTAATTGATAATTGATAAACACTTGCACTAATAAAAATCATTTTATAATATACTAAATAACATAACAAATCACAAAATAATTTGCATGCAATCTTCAAAATAATTATAAATAAAATAAACCACAATATAATTTGCATGAAGGCTTTAATTTTGTACTATTCAAAACACAAAAGCTTTGATTATCTTAAACAAAATTTTAATTTTGTAGTATAATTAATTTTCAGTTTTAATAGATAGTTGCAATATTTGTTCTTCCTAAATAAGGCCGAAGCAAAATTGCATTTATTGGATAAGAGTTGTTTATTAACCGAGACAAATTTACAAAGATTGTTTTTCTAATTTATATACTAAATAATCTTGAATTTGAGAAATTTATATTTACTTGGTAACAATTATTTATTGGCCAAGACAAAATTACATTTAAATAAAATTTGTATTTATCTAGATGAAACAAATCACTAAAGAAAATCACAATTTTATATATATTATACTAAATAAAATAAATCACAATATTATTTGCATAGAATCCTTTAAATTAATTTCAACACTGTTTCTATACATTTCAATTGTAATTATGTTAAACAAAATAATTTTTTGTATGAGTAATACAAAGTTCATCGTACCTTTATTGATTCTATTTTAATAGCAAAAGAAATAAAAAGGATAGTTCATATATTAAAGAGAGGACAAAACTAACACCAACAAACGAGATTATTGATGATGTCAATGAACATATATTATCACTTTTTTCTGAAGAGGAAGGGATGTACTTGGGTTTGGATTCAATCAATTATATATATATATATATATATATATATATATATATATATATATATATATATGTATATATGTATATAAATGTATATATATGTATATATACATATATATATATATATACATACATATATATATATACATATATATATATATATATATATATATATATATATATATATATATATATATATATTACACTATAAATTAAAGGAAAATTTGCCCAGAATAATCCAACCTATTTACGATTTCCCTACAATAATCACAACTATCGATTAACCATGAATAATCCGAGCTTAGGAGGGTCTTTGCCTTGGGTACACCCGGGTGACCTGCTACCTATTGTAGCAAGTCATTTTGAATATAAAAAAAAGATAAATATTTTAAAAAATGGAAAATTTACCTAGAATAATCCAACCTATTTACGATTTTCCTACAATAATCCCAACTATTGACTAAATGCCAGAAAATTACTTGTTGCACCGGTAAAAACAAGAGCAACAACAGCACAGGTTAAGTGAGTCAATAGTTGGGATTATTCATGGTTAATCGATAGTTGGGATTATTGTAGGAAAATCGTGAATAGGTTGGATTATTCTGGGTAAATTTTCCTAAATTAAAAAATGAAACTTATGAGGTTAATATATACTTTCCCCATTATTTTAAAAAATCTAATTTTTTTATAGATTTTTACCCTAAAAAATTCGTGCATTACACGGGTTTTATGCTAGTAATTGATAATCATTTGCCAAAATTTTATACAAATTCTTATATGAGACGGCTTCGCTGTGAAATAGGCTTTTAATTTAATGGTTAAAACATAATTAGGTGGATTTTGTATAATTAATCTAAATTAAACTTTTATCATCAATATCACATTTCATAATTTTTACTCAAATTCTCAAATGAGACGAACTAATAGTGCGATCATTTCTATTAGGTTGATCGAATGTAAATTTACTGTATTACCTTAAAGTGATCATTTACAATTTTGAAATAATCAATATCTATAATTCTAAAATATTATTTAACCTTAATGAAATCACTTAGAATCTTAAAAAAAATCAATATTTACAATATAAAAGATCAATTATATAGTTTTAAGATAATTTTTAAAGATTGAAATCAAACCGTGCATTGACACATGTAAAAAATCCAACAGAAAAAAGTATCGACTTACGCATGTACGGAGGAAACACGGTAGGCCAAGTGGAGAGCTTAACCGGAATAAAAGACGGTCTCTCAACAGAAATGGAATACTCTCCCATAACATCGGATACCGTATTAGAACTAGTATGTACCGTTTCATCAGTAAGGAATACATCCATACAAAAAATACGGCCTTCATTGTTGAAGAACAAAACATTAGCCTTAAAAGGGTGGATAAAAATAGGTGATGGCCAAAAATCCATAAAAATTTGTGTGTGGCATATTATAATCCATTGTCCATTCACTTCATCAAGCAAATGCCATAAACACAATTCATTAGTTTCTTTCTTCAAAACCTCCAAATACTGAATACAAGAACCATTACAGTCGAGCATCCGCTCACCTTCCACAAAATTCAGCAATGGAAACCCTATAAACCGGCAATTAGCAATCTCTTCTTTACTAAAAGGATTATCCCAAATTATCAACCCAGAAATTATATCATGCCAAATTAGATTCCCTTTAAATTCAAATGCTCCTCTGTATAATCCATCTCCAACTAACATGATTTTCTGACTACAATGCACAGATTTCACCTCCCATTTTGCGTTTTCCGACGAAAAATACGTTAAAGAAGCGAATTCTGATCCGGGTCTTGGGTCATATTCAGCAACCACAAACCTTTCTGTAACGAAATTAGTTTCGTTGATCTGGGTAATAAATCCAACACCCATTCCACCAATAAAAGTATCGGGAGATTTTGGAAATCGGAGAAACTCATCTGTTATAGCATTAATTACAAACAAATAATTGAGTTTTAATGGTTTGTGCATGCCGGTAACGAGTAATAAGCCGTTACTAGAGGCTATCAGTTTTGGGTAACGGCTATAGGTAGCACCATCAGGCCGTTGATGAATCAAAAAGGTACTTAAATCTGGGGGTTCTTGGAAGTTTAATTCGGTTGAAAATGGTAATGAATCGGCCGGGATTAGTTTTATGGGTACAGTTCGTTCCGCAATAAACCATGAGGAGATTGGATTGAGAGTAATGTAGTCATGAATGAAAGATGTCATTGAGGTGATCGATTTCCAGTTTTTTGAGATGGTTTTGAAACGGAATATTGATTTTGCCGGTAAACGGATTAAGATTTCACGTACCATTTTGTTGGGTAAACGGGTTTGTGAAGGTTCTGAGATTGATTCTGCAATTTCGGCTGGCGTTTTTGGTTCTTTAAATTCAAAGGAAGCCATGGAAGTTTTATCATAGAGAGAGAAAGGATGATTTAAGGAAGGGGAAGAATTAAATCAGTTATTTTACAATTTACAAACTAATATATTATATAATGAACAGTAGTGGCAATTCTTTATTGAGGTAAACTACTTCTTATATAATTGTCGATTTCAATACTTAAATTGTCAATTCTAAGCATTAACCTCAACAAAGTCCCAAATAATTTTTTTTTGATCTATTCTTGTGAGACCCGTCTCTCGGCAAGAATACTTCAATTAAGGAGCCTATAATGCTTACATTCTCATAGTATGTATTAGATAGACTATTTAACTCATATATAAGACGTGTCTCTTAGTGAGACCTTCTCAAACAAGAATTTTCTTTTATTTATATACTTTTTAGATAACATTGAAATTGGTCTTTAAGCCTTGAATTAGGTTTTTTAATTCTCAAAGTAGAATTTTTTTAAAATAAATTTTAATACCAAATTTAAGAATTAAAACCAAATCGACTTAATTTTTGGAATTGATCTTTTTAAATCCTAGATTTGGCTATTTAAGTCTTGAAATTTATCAATTAAATCTTAAATTTGGTAAAAAGAAGTAGTAAAAAAATTAGGCCATGAACTAATTGGCTCATTTATGAGTGGTTGCACTTGCACCCATGCAACCATTGTATATATGTTTGTAATTTTAATTTAGTTTGGTTTGGACTATATTTTAATTATAATTCGGTGATTGAGTTGGACTCGGTCTATGGTCCAACAAAACTGAAAATTTGAAAAACCGAAGAACCCCTCTTATATGATATCATTTCACCATGAATGAGTCTATACAAAAGATTCATTATGCTAACATTTTCTATTATTAAGCTATTTAACCTAAGTATAGGATACGTTTTACAGGGAGAATGTTTCATACAAAAATTATTAAAATCGAAATGGTAAGACATGCGTAAAATTTTAGCCCAGCCAGATAAAAACCCTGAAACTAAGCTCTATCCCAGCCCAAAGTAAAATACTCATCCCCAACCCTAAAACATTCATCCGTCAGTTTCTCAATCTCTCTTCTTCTGCTCTTCTCAAATATGCGAATACGTAACTGAGCTCTGCAACATAACATATAATTCTTTAATTAGTTCATTAATTCATTGATTTTTCGATTGATAGAATTCTTTCTGTATTCTTCTTCGAGCTTCATCTCATCAAAAGCATCTTGTATTTCCCTGTAAATATTCAAAAATGTCAGATCAAGTTACAGAATCAATCTCATGTCATTACCGAACCCGTTTACCCGATAAAATGGTACAAGAAATCCTTATCCATTTACCCGCAAGAACTATCTTCCGTTTCAAAACCTTATCAAGAACCTGGAATTTAATCATCTCATCTCCATATTTCAAGAAATCCTACATTTCCCGCAATCCAACCCCATCATGGTTCATCGTCGAACGATCTCTAACCCCAATATCCCAATTATACTTCCAAGTGTTAAACAAAGTCACTAACCACTTTTCTTTTATCAATGCATAAATTAATCAAAAATTTACAATCAATGGTGGTAAATTTCTACTCCTATCACCCCTCGCTGTGGTGGTGGGTATATTCAATATTTGGAGCTTCCTAAGAGAAATTATGGTGAGAAAGTTTGTCGAGGTTGAATTATGAATATGGAAAATGGTTTTTAGTGCGTAAGTTGAATTTTCCGGGTATTGATTGTCGGAGGGATTCAATAATACCAACACCCTTTTTTATCTATCCTTTTAATGCAGATGTCGTCTTTTTTAATTTCCGAAATTGTATTGCATCTCTGGATATATCATCTGGAAATCTGGAGAATAGTGATATGCTTCCTTTTTCTGTTACCAAGTCTTGGATTCCGATTTTGCTCTCGAGTTGGCCTATCATTTCGTTTGATCCAAATGTCTGTAAGTGAACCTTTTTTCAAATCTTTTAGTTTGTGTAATTAAATTCTGTCTTTAATTATTTGCTGTAGAGTTGGTAGTGAGAATTGAATTTAGGTTTCTTTGACGAATATAAAGAAATCATTTTAGTTGAATGTTTAAAATACTTTTGTCACTATTCAACAATAAGATGGGCTGAGAATAGTGATAATCTAACTTAGGTTGCTATTGTTGAAAATAACTTGGGTACATAGATTAGAGTAGGGAGGAAGTCCAATAATACGTGATCTATAGAATTAAGTTTAAGAGGCAATAATTAAAAGTGTCTATTGAAATATTAGGTGATTGATGAGGTTTACCATAAAAGTTGGCTTCCATGTCGGCATTAAAATGGAGATAATTTCCATATTGAGGCCTTACAAACAAATGCTGATACCAAGATTACTCGTGTAGAATTCAGATATCTACGGTCCAATCAAGAAATCAAATCTTATCAATTTAGAATCCTTCAAAACAACGGTACGCGCTCAAGTAATAAAATAAATGAGTTCATATTACGACCTATAAATTCGAATTCTCACATGGCCGTTCAAAAAGATAACAACGCTATGCATAATTATAACATGGCTTCTCTACAAGATTACAATGCAATGAATTTTCAAATGCTCGTTCAAAAAGATAACATCTCACTTGATGATTCTTACTTATGTTATCATGAGCCCGATCCCAAGGCCATGAAGCAACAACTCACTTCAATCCAACGGAAGTTTTATATTACAATCCAATCCTCGTTGCCATTCGATGACTACGCAATGAATGTCGACTTTTTTAGCAATAATGTGTCTGCATCATTTGATAATCATGGAAATTATCTCCATGGTGTTGGATTGTTAGTAGTATTAGCATACTGATGTTGGATTGAAGACGGCTACTGCTTTATGGCCTCGAGATCAGACTCATAATAACATAAATAAGGATCATCAAGCTAGAGGTTATCTTTTCAAATGTGCATTTGAAAATTCGTTGCGTTGTAATCTTGTTGAGAAGCCATGTGACAATTCTGCAAGGCGTTGTTATCTTCTTGAACCGTTATGTGAGAATTTGAATTCATAGCTCGTAATATGAATTCATTTATTCTATTACTTGAGCTCGTACCGTTGTTTTGAAGGGTTCTAAATAGATAAGATTTAATTTCTTGATCCAACCGTAAATACTTGAATTCCACATGAGGAATCTTGGTATCAACATTTGTTTGCAAGGCCTCACTATGGTAATTATTGAAAGTATGACAAGCGGAAATTAGGGTTTAATTCTGTCTTAATTCATGAGTAAAATAATCCTCCAATTTATACATCAAACCTAGGGAACTAAGAAAGGAAAGAAGAATATCCCTATGATATTATACATAATTAAAGAGAATAAAATCATCTAATATACTAGAGAATATACAGAAAATATGTATAAAATATTTATTTCTACAATTATCTCCATTTTAATGCCCATGTGGAAGCCAACTTTTATGGTAAAACTAATTGCAATTATAATAGTAAACCCTTTCCTCTCTATGCAGATGCTAAATCCATGTTTTAATATGAAAATGAATGTTACGCAAAAGGGAATTTTAATCAAGCTGTAGATTTCTGTACACATAGCGTTAATTTCTACGGTTTACATGAGGAGAATAGACTCAATAGAGTTTGTAAAAAGATTATTAGAGTAAGAGAATGTTTGTACTTGACATGGAAATGATGGGTTAAAGATATAAGCGTTGAACGTCACCAGTCAATAATATTCACCTTTGAAGAGTTACCTTTTTTGGCCTTTCACATTGGATATGTTTGATAGGTTGCTGGCTATCTTAATCAGTTCGTATTATGGGTTGAAAAATCAGCTATTATGAAGATATTTGGTAAAAATTATTTGCTGAAAAACCAATTACTATTATCGGCTGAAAAAAAGATATATTTTGTATATTTTTACAAGGTTTTTTTTTTTTTTTCCAGTTTTCCTAGTTTTCCCTTTGATTCCTTGAACTCTTGTAGACATTTTTGTTCATCAATTAAATAGAAGTCAGTTGCTTTTATTTTCACTAATTTTAATTTTATTTTATTTTTGATGATTTATGATGGTGATTAAGTATGGATTAATAAGGTAATGAAGTGTGAGATTTATGGGACTTAATGAAGAAGTGGAAAGATTGATTCAAGATGCTCTAAAATGTAAAGTCGAGCAACTATGTTAGAAGCTCTCTGAAGTGCCGCTCGACCAGGCTGCTCGACCGAGCGAGCCATATTGGTAGGTCGAGCGGTCAGACAGAATGCAGCTGATACTCGCTCGACCGAGCGAGCTCTCTGATCCGATCGAGCGGATCTTCTGATGTGCATGGGATGCTGTTTTTCGACCTTTCATCATACAAATATATATCTACATGCTTGAAACAATTAATTCTACATTTGCAATCTGTTTTGTACAAAAATTAAAATTTTATCATCAAAGGCTCCTTCGTGTATCCCAACAACCAAAATACTTCCATATATATATATATATATATACTTCCAAGTTCCATACAATTCGTTAGAAGGATCCATTTTAAATCACTTCAAGATAATTTAGAGTTTATTACAACGTCCTCTCTCTTGAGAGACCGTCTTTTCTAAAGATGTTTCTCAAAAGCCCAACCCATTATGTTAATTAAAAAAAAAACTGACGCGCGTTTGTAAATATAATGTGAAAAGTTACATAATATATTTGGAGTTATAACAACATTTATTTGGGTTATAACATAATATATTTGGTGTTATACCAACATATATTTGAGGTTTATAACATAATTTATTTTGGATTATAATATAATATATGTGAAGTTATAACAATATATATATTTGAGGTTATAACATAATATATATGAGGTTATAACAACATATATTTGTGGTTATAACATATTATATTTGGGGTTATATCATAATATATAGTTCGGTATATAATGGTCTGTGTTAGAGGGTATAGTATTTGTATAACACCAAATATATTATGTTATAACCCCAAATGTATGCTGTTATAACTCCATATATATATTATATTATTACTTCAAATATACATTGTTACAACTCTAAATATATTATGTTATAACCCTAAATATATTATGTTATAACCACAAATATATGTTGTTATAACCCCATATATAATATATTATAACCTCAAATATATATATATATATATATATATATATATATATATATATATATATATATATATATATATATATATATATTTTGTTATAGCTTCAAATATATTATATTATAATCTAAAATAAATTATGTTATAAACCTTAGATATATGTTGGTATAACATCAAATATATTATGTTATAATCCCAAATAAATGTTATTATAACCCCAAATATATTATGTGACTTTTCACATTACACTTACACGCGCGCGTCAGTTTTTTTTTTAAATTAACATAATGGGCTGGGCTTTTGAGAACCGTCTTTAAAAAAGACGGTCTCAAGTAAGAATTGTTGTTATTATAAATATGATATCACTGTTTTTACTCAGATTTTATTTCAATTAAAAAACAAGTACTATCTTATGGATTTAATTTTCACTTACTCATCTCCTGCTTCAGCCTATCCTAACCAAATTTGTTGTTGGACAACACAATTAACTTGTTTGACTAGTTGGAGGTGATAGCATTGGCTATTTTTATTGATTGTTATTTGTTAATCTAGCTAGTTTGGTTATATAATTCAATTGTGGATTGAGATATTTGACGAAATTAAAATTAGTGATCCATTTTTTATTGATTGTTAAAGAAATAAGTGCACAGACAAATTAAAATAAAACGAAAAAAAAACCAATAGCATTTCTCAATCTTCTAATTAGAAGTCAATTATTCAACTATATTACGAATCAATAAGTTAAAAATCAAAAGTCAACTAACAAATTGACCAAAAAGTCCTTATTACTTTTTTTTTTTTTGAAAAAGTCCTCATTACTTAGGAAATCACTAAAATCAAGCAAGTTAATTTATTTAACATTATTTATTATGTTTAATTAGATTTATCTTTCTAAGTTTGATCACTAAAATCAAGCAAGTTATAGGATTATACCCGCTCCATCTCTACCTTATCACCACCAAATATACGACTCCAAATCAAATAGGTCGCTGAAAACAGGGTATACCCTATCGAAAAGGAAAAAAATAAATGTTTTGTCTAATAATATATTTAATTTAGAACAAACATTATAACTTGCGGGGATAGCTCAGTTGGGAGAGCGTCAGACTGAAGATCTGAAGGTCGCGTGTTCGATCCACGCTCACCGCATATTTTTGTCATTTTGACAAACCCTGCATACGTATCTTAGCTTATATACTTGTAAACTCTTAGGAACTTGGGAAAATCTTGATTAACATTCATATTATTTAATAACAATAATAAAATTGGTTCAAAAATATATTTGTGATTCATATGATATTTAAAGTAGTAATAAAAATGGTGTAGAAGAAGGACGTACAACTAAAGAAAATTGATGGAATCGAAGATGGGTAATATTGAGCTAAAAGGCAACCCTGGTTGTAGGGTGTCTTGATTGTTAGAGTTGAATATTCATCGGGTTGTCCTTTTTATTTTTGGCCTCATGGCAATAGATTATAATACGCTAAAAAATTAAAGACGCAATAAATAATATAATACTTATTTTTTTATTTTATTGTTAATATTTAAACTATTTTATAGAAAAACGCTAATAACTCATTTTACTTAATATAAATTATAATTAACTTTAACTCAAATTAATATCAACATTTTAGATGAAAAATAAATTTTCAAATCTAAAAAAATTTAAAGCCCCGGGGATAGGCCATTTTCCAATTGTTGATAAACGGCCATATTAGACCAAAGACAAAGAGCTAGCATCTTGATCTTTAATTTGCATCTTTTTGTTTCCTATATATAATGTAATTGTTGGACCAAAGTCCAACGTTGGGGTTATATGTAAATATTTATATGTCATTATAAATATTTATATATAATCTAATCACTTCTGTTTTCAAGATCATCTCTTGCGCCATGGAATCAGGTATTCTTCAGTTTTGTCCTTTTATTTTGTTCTTCTAATTCAATATAATTGATCCTATTTATCAGTAAAGATATTCACATCCCATCAGTAATGACTAATAGATAAGATTCTTCATGGAGTATTACTTATGTATTATATTTCGAATCCTCTTTGCGATAAAATTCTTAGCAGGGTTAGAGAATAGATGTTATTATTCTTGTTTGTTGTATATGTTTTGAGTCGATGGTCGGCTGATTAAATGTGGGTAATTTCGAAAAATGTAAGGCTATGTACGAAGTTTATTGTGACTCTATTGTTCAGCCCTTTTACAGTGATTTCCTTCTTCTGTTGGAGGTGAAATAGAGCATTAAATGCAAAATTTGTTTTTCTGCCTAAAACGTAACATACCATTGTATTTGTTTAAGAGGCTTGTACTTCCTTTCACTAGAGTGTCCATGACATTGTGACTCTATTGTTCATTCATGTGGACACATTTAAGGTAATGTTTTTAGGAAATTTACCAAATTCTCTTAGTGTTAAGGATTAGACACCCAAAAGAATCATAAGTTTATATAGTGGTTGGAAAATTTTCCTTTCGCTCTTATAATAAGAATTTGATTTTCAACATCTAAAAGATAAACCAGTTTCATCTTCCACCTTTTCTATAGAGATTCTCTAGTCTACCTTTAAAATTAAAAAAAAAAGTGTACACCTTCTAGTCAAGATGCATATATATTTTTTAAATCTGATATAATATTCTGAAATTGTAAATGGCTATAGTTTAAGAAACTTGAGAAAAAGATCTCTTAGTCTGATGATATCATATATGATTGCCTCATTTCTGAAGGTTTTAGGTATCTTGGAGGACGTGTTTGTTTTAGTGGTTGATATAGCAATGCCAATTTGTCAAAGTACTATGTAGCCAAGCAACATCAGTGTCCGACTTAAAACAATAATCCATAATCAATAATCGTAATGTATAAATCATCACAAAAAGACAAAAATAACAATAATAAAATAAATAAAACCATAAAAAGTAAATTAAAATTACAAAATTCTCATCTTATTAAATCTTACCACATAAAGATTGTGAACTTTACAAATTATCGTTATTTACTAAGACTTCATCGACTTAAAAACACTTAATGAAAACTCGAGGTGCGCAAACTTATAAGGATATCTGTCTATCTGGTTTTGGACCCTGAACATACCACTAAAAATCCTTTTCGGATCAAAATTAGAGATGATAATGATTAATGTACTTCAATAAAGAAAGAGAAAACATGTTGATAAGTTCGCAAGGATTAAAGAGAAATGAGTAAAAAATAGATCTAGAACTTTTAACAATTATCGTTACGGAGCTAAATAAGAAAAAAAATATATATATAGGTAAATGACAAATAATTGAATAGTGAATAAAAGTTTAAAAAGTAAGATTTTGCTGACTTACAATCTTCGCAGAGCTTCACTCTCATGGGAGAACTAGGGAGAAGGAAGAAAAGACTATTTTCGAATATTTGTTGATCCCTTAATTTGCTATATTTTTTTTATTTTAAATTAATTTTTTAAATTTTGCTATGTTTTTATTTATAGCATTAATCCTCTAATTTTTTTCATATATTCATCTAAAAACTTTATTTAGTTATATATATATATATATATATATATATATATATATATATATATATATATATATATCCTATTTATTAAATCTCTTTCAAATATAGATATTATATAGACAATAACACCATCTTACTACAAATTATTTCGTGATTGTAGCAAAATAAATCCATTGAACTCCAAAATACATGAAAAGAAAAACAAGTCTTATATGAGACTGTTTTATCGTGAGATGAGCCCATACAAGTAGCCTAAAGTTAAACTTACATAGCAGCTAACTAAATAAAAATAATTTTTTTCACTAGATTTTAAGAAATTAACAATTAAACCAGCCCATATTAAACCGTCTCACAATAAGACGGTTTTAATAAAAAATTTGTCAAAAGAAAAAACAAGATGAGGTTTATTTGTAGTCTCAAACAAGACCTCTAGTAACGTGGGTGAATGTGAGCCATCCCCAAACTAAGAAAATCTCTTACTACTTTCTTCAACCCATCACCAAAATCTCTCAATTCAATCCTCACGCTTCAATTCCCACCATCCTATGGCTCTCAACTCCACTCATATCCCTACCATATCCTTAACCATAAGTCCATAACCAAAAACCCCAAATAAAATAAAATAAAAATTGCAACTTTTATTCCAACTTCCACACTCTCACTCTTCCTTCTCCACCATCAACTTCCATGGCTTCTTCAATGGCGTTCAAATCCTTCACTGGTCTTCGCCAATCATCTCCTTCCACGTGTCTTGAAACTTCCATTTTCATCAAACCCACTAACACTTCTCTCAGAATCTCCCCAAAAATCAAAGCTGGTCTTACTAGTCCCAAGGTTATTTCTACTTTCTTTTATGAATTAATAGCAAAGATTTCATCTTTTGTTAAACCCACTAATATTTTTTCATTTTATTAACTAATTATTACACCTAATTGAACTAGTAATGCATGCACTTTATCAATTAGTTTGGTGTAGTGGTATGATTCTTACTTTAGGTGCAAGAGGTATGGAGTTCGATTCGTTGAATGCCCTATTATTTTGATCTGTTGGTTCATGTATAAATTGATTTCTGGGTTTTTTACAGCTGTCTGGGAGAAACCCTTTAACATTTTACATGTTGTTGACAAATTAGTAAATTTTTATGAATCAGTAATGTGTTAATTGAATGTGCATGCACTTTATCAATTCATTTGGTCTAAGGGTGTGATTCTTGCCTTGTTTGCTGAGAGGTCTTGAGTTCGATTCGTAGAATGACCTATTATTTTGATTTGTCAATTCTTTGACCATGTTTTGGTGTTGTTCATGAATTAATTTATGGGTTACTTAACAGCTGACAAGATAGACCCATTTACATTTTCATGTTAACACAATTATCACCGGTGTTTGGCAAATAACTTATGAGTCAATTTTAGATTACTTTGATACAAATAGAAGTTGGATGGTCAAGCCATTCAAATTAGTTGGTTGAAACAGTTTATTGCTTATTGTTACCAATAAGCTGTTTTTTATAACAAGCTACAACATGTTCATAATTGGTCAAACCAATCTGGGTAAATCGGCCAATGTAATTAACTATCAACTATCTAACAGCTGCCAATTATCAGTTGTTTGCCAAACAACATCTATTTGAACTAGTAATGTCTTGGCTAAAATATAATGCATACTGCATACACCTTATCACTTAAAATGTTTTAGTGCTATGATTCAGTTTAAATGTGATAGGTCTCAAGTTCAATTTATGGAACGCCCCATTATTTTGATCATTTGGTTCAAGTAGTCGACTCCATTTTTCTAGACAACTGACAAGCAGAAAGCCAGAAATCGACTAACATTTTTCATTTCGTTTACAAATTATTACATCTATTTGAAACAATAATGGGCTGTTAACTGAATTACAATGTATGTACACTTTCAATTGATTTCTGGGTTTTCAACAGTTGACAGGAAGAAATCTCCGGGTTGCTGTAATCGGAGGTGGACCTGCAGGAGGGGCTGCAGCCGAAACACTAGCAAAGGGTGGAATTGAGACGTTTTTGATCGAAAGAAAGCTTGATAACTGCAAGCCATGTGGTGGAGCAATCCCTCTTTGTATGGTTGGAGAATTCGATTTACCATTAGACATCATTGATCGCCGAGTAACCAAAATGAAGATGATTTCTCCATCAAATGTTGCTGTTGATATTGGGCAGACTTTGAAACCACATGAGTATATTGGTATGGTGAGGCGAGAAGTTTTGGATGCATACTTGCGTGATAGGGCGTCTGAGTCTGGTGCATCCGTGATTAATGGGTTGTTTTTGAAGATGGAGCTGCCCAAGTCGAGTGATGAGCCGTATAAGTTGTATTATACGGCATATGATGGTAAAACGGGTGGGGCGGGTGAGAAGCAAGTGTTGGAGGTGGATGCTGTGATTGGTGCTGATGGGGCTAATTCTAGGGTTGCTAAATCCATTTCTGCTGGGGATTATGAGTATGCTATTGCTTTTCAGGTTTGTCTGTATTTCAAGCTAAAAGTTTTGTTATCAGTGGATCTGACCTAGATGGAATTTGGGGTTGAATGGACGCAATCTTATAATTTGACAACAAATACGTTATTTCCAATTGACCATTACAGCAAACATAATATGCTAAAATGCTAATTTGATAGAATATGCATTAAATGTAACAAGTCATTTAAATATAGTTCATTATCGAGAATGGACAAAAGGTGCGATCTAAGGGTTGGATTTTGTTCAACCTCACCCTCGGATATTATGAGATTTGATTGGGATACCGTCTTGCATGTTGAAGGGATTAACTGAATAAGATTTTTGTCAAGTAATTGTGAAGTTATAGCATAAACTACATTGCATCTAATTATCCCAATGTCATTGAATGTCTTTGACGTGGGTCAGATTTGAGAGGGTCGGATATACACATTGTGTCTTTGAGAAAACAAAGAGGTTGTTTTCTTTGTTTTTGACAAATGTTGAAAGAAATCCGTAGCTTAGGTTAGACTTAGAGGTGTCATATAGATGGTTGTGGCCTAGTTTGTTGATTAGTTTATCAGGGAATGTAGATCAATTTTATTCCACTATTTTGGGTTGAGCTACTCTTCTGAGAAACCGTTAGTCGATGAGCCAATCTCAAACAAGAAGCCCATATTCACATTATATATATATATATATATACATACATATATATATTAAATGGGCTATTTAACCCTAGTATATGATGTGTCTCAGTGAGACCGTCTCATACAACAAATTGTGTTGGGTTTGGGTTGTTGAATTTCATATCTGGTTCTAATTGGGCCAAATTTGACTTATATACTCTTTCATAAATTCCAGGAAAGGATCCGGATACCCGACTCAAAGATGGTCTATTACGAGAACCTTGCAGAAATGTATGTAGGAGATGATGTCTCACCCGATTTCTATGGTTGGGTGTTCCCCAAATGTGACCATGTAGCAGTCGGCACTGGGACTGTAACCCACAAGTCAGACATCAAGAAGTTTCAATTAGCAACCCGAGTGCGAGCCATGGACAAGATTGAGGGAGGGAAAATCATCCGAGTGGAAGCCCATCCCATCCCTGAGCACCCACGGCCAAGAAGAGTTCTTGACAGGGTAGCCTTGGTTGGGGATGCGGCTGGATATGTGACGAAATGCTCTGGCGAAGGTATCTATTTTGCAGCCAAGAGTGGGAGGATGTGCGCAGAGGCAATTGTCGAGGGTTCAGAGAACGGAAAAAGATTGGTGAACGAAGCGGACTTGAGGAAGTACTTAGAGAAGTGGGACAAGAAGTACTGGCCTACTTACAAAGTGTTGGATGTGCTGCAAAAGGTGTTTTACAGATCGAATCCAGCAAGGGAAGCATTTGTCGAGATGTGTGCTGACGAGTATGTGCAGAAGATGACTTTTGACAGTTATTTGTATAAGACGGTCGTGCCTGGTAACCCATTGGACGATTTGAAGCTTGCGGTTAGGACAGTCGGAAGTTTGGTGCGAGCATATGGATTGAGGAGAGAAATGGAAAAGATTGATGCTTAAGAGAATGCCATGGTTTGTTAGATGATATCTTTTGATGTCAATTTCGCTCCTGCTAATTTATTGAGGGGTGATTCCAAAGTATGTAATAGTATAAGTAGAGAAATTCGATTTAGTAGGATGGACTAAAATGTTATGAATATGTATATCGTGTGTTATGAAACTCTCCAAATTGCTTTACATAGCTGAAAATTTATCAGGAAGATGAAGAATGCCAACTATTTAGCGTACTTGTTGCTGTTAGAAACTCGTAAATGCCAATTAACGTGGCATACGTGACTATATAGTAGCTTTTATAGCAAACGTTGCAAATTCAATGATGTAATACTATATGCCATTGATTAAAACTTATAGGATTTTCTCGGTTGCTTTAGGCTCTAGGGAATAAAGATTCACTTGGCCATTCTCATATTATTAGGATTAAATTAGAGGTGTTCATTCAAGTCATTAAGTTGTTTCATATTATGTGTTTCGGATTGACTTAAAATCAAGTATTGTGTACATATTGATTTTTTTACATAATTATAAATTCATTTTAAAGTTGGGTCAAAGTGAAGTTCAATTATAAAGTCAGGTAAATACCGAATTGTCGAGAAAGTTTTAAACAACTTTAGAATTAATGCTTTATCGTCGTGGTTCTAAAAAATTGCTCTAGAATTAACTTATAGAAGTAATAAACTTGGTAATTAACACAATTTTACCCCAAATCTTAAAGCAAACTTCGTACAATTTTCCCGTCAATACCTATGTATAGAGATAACTAACCTACAAGTGATCTCTCATTGAAGAATTAGAGAGATATTGACTAATATATACTTGATGGACACTCCTCTTAATACTAATTGGTTTTAGAATGAAATCTAAATAAATTTATATGCGACTAATTCTCCTCTTATGCAAGTCTTGTATACAAACCCAAATTTATCATCATATCAAAGCCGACAGTTTTTGATCAATTGAAAACAAAAAAAATCAATGTTCCATAAAAAAAAAATTTCCGGTTCATAGAATAATCCAAAGAGAAAATAAAAATGTTGGAGATTTGTCATATACAGTTCCCCTAATGGAGTATTATGAGAATTTTTTCTATAAAATACATATGTTGGCCCCATTTGGAGCTGGTTATATAAGCGTTTTGTTTGGTTTGGGTGAGGATAGTTATTGAAAGTATATGAAGTTAAAAAAGATATGATATGGTTATGAACTAGCATGCAATCCGTGACAATGAAAATCAACGGACAGAATTATTTCACCAAACTAAAAAAACAAAATAATAACAATAATTGTAATAATAATAATAAAAAGAATAATAAAAAGAATAATAAAGAGATATGCAATTAGCAATGGTAGAGCAGACTAGAGCCCCAAAGGATAACGCAGAGGTGTGTCTATTTCCCACCACCAGAGATAACAAGACACAACCTAAAACTAGTTGCTAACAGCTAATAACCAACAGCCAACGGCCAACAGGTAATGTAATCTTTCCGGCAACTAATTATCAGTCTGTATTCTTTCCCTTTCTATCATCTTGGTCATTTTTATTAGTTGATTACATGATGTGATTCTTGCTTCAATTCCATAATTTATAAGGATAATGAAGAGATTAAGGATAATGATGATAAAATGGTCATATATGTATATAAATATTGAGGATTTATAGATTTTTTTACTGTCACTTGCTGTAAATTTACACAAAATGGCATTTAAGTTTTCATTTTATCAGTGTCTTAAAGAGCTGCAATTTCAACAATCTTGTGATTAATCATTTCCACATCGAAAGGTATTCGTAAAACGATTGTAAAGCTGTTGATTTTACCTCATTAGATGCATTTGGACATACTGTAGTTGACAGTCAACACGGTTTCTGTGATTTCGTCATGTAGGACTCAGAATGGAGGCAAGAACATCAGCGACTTATTCGATTGGATCGTATCTAAGCCCCAAACTCAACCTTGCTCGTCAGATGAAGCCGACAACTTTAACTCTAAATTCCCAATACACATTTAGAGGTTTCAGTGGCCTCAAGGCTGCTGCTGATATAGCTTGTGAGTCAGAAATGTCGCTTTTTGGAAGAGAAAGTAACGCAGCTCTAGCACGAACATTTTCTAGAAGAATGCACAAATACTGTCAGACTTCTCGATATTGCTTGAACCCCCAAGCATCGTCTTACAAAGTGGCAATCTTAGGTGCTGCAGGGGGAATCGGACAGCCTCTATCACTTCTGATCAAAATGTCTCCATTAGTGTCCGATATACATCTTTATGATATAGCCAACATAAAAGGAATTACTGCAGATCTCAGTCACTGCAACACACCAGCTCGAGTTTTGGGTTTTTCAGGAACGTCTGAGCTGCCCGATGCTTTGAAGGGTGTCGATGTTGTCGTCATCCCAGCAGGAGTTCCACGAAAGCCGGGTATGACTAGGGATGACCTATTTAGCACAAATGCCAGCATCGTCAAGAGTTTGATTGAAGCTGTTGCTGATAATTGCCCGCAAGCGTTTATCCATATCATAACTAACCCGGTGAATTCCATGGTACCCATTGCAGCGGAGGTGTTAAAGCAGAAAGGCGTTTATAATGCGAAGAAGCTCTTCGGAGTTACAACATTGGATGTTGTAAGAGCAAACACATTTGTTGCTCAGAAAAAAAAGTTGAAACTGATTGCTGTGGATGTCCCGGTTGTAGGCGGACATGCTGGGATTACCATTTTGCCCCTGTTGTCAAAAACAAGGCCGTCAGTGAGCTTCACTGATGAGGAAGTCGAAGAACTAACTCTGAAAATCCAAAACGCAGGGACAGAAGTGGTGTTGGCGAAGGCTGGGGAAGGTTCCGCTACATTGTCAATGGCATATGCTGCTGCGAGATTTGTGGAGTCGTCCCTTAGGGCTTTGGATGGAGACGCTGATGTTTATGAATGTGCTTATGTGGAATCAACTTTGACCGAGCTTCCTTTCTTTGCCTCTCGAGTAAAGCTTGGGAAGAATGGTGTTGAGGCTTTTATTTCCTCGGATTTGCAGCGATTGTCGGAGTATGAAGCCAAGGCGCTGGAGGCTCTGAAGACTGAACTCAGGGCGAGCATTGATAAGGGGGTGGCTTATGCCCATACGCAACCTGTACCTGCATAATCATAGTAAATAAAACATGTTGCATTCTTTTAAGAGTCTATTTCATGCAGTCTGAAGTCCTAACAGGTCTTCATGAGTTATTTTTAGTAAATAACACATGTTGCATTCTATGCTTCTCGAACGCTAATAATTTTATGAGGCTTTGCTCGTCAAAAGTTTCTGTTCAGCAAACATCGATTTACTTGGCGTTCAGGTTTTGGAGGAAGTTACAATGAACTTCTCGTAGGGAAGTTCACTGGCCAGTATGTCACTGATATATAGAAGTAGAAACTGAAAGTATGAAAGCATTTTCGGTGGAAAAACTAGTCATGTTTCTGAGCTCAGCACACTAGATCACACAAACATAAACTGCACATTGCTATAAAAGGTATAGATGTAAGTCGAAACGCTTGCTGCACAAACAGCTGCAGCTTTTATAGATTCTCTTATGCGATTTATGCTTCTCAACTTTATACACTCAGCTCAAAAAATGGCACAAAAGTAGTCATGTTGTGTGTTCCAAACATCGTCTAGGCTGTAATGATTCTCGATGTAAATCACAAAGTTATTCTATAGTCTATTCATTAATGTACAGCTAGCATCAAAACCTGGTAGAACTGATAGAACCTGATCAAAATTGATCCGACCAGACCTGGTCGAAAAGTGAATGTGACGGAGAACTACTGATGTATCATATAAGCTCGTTGAAAATAGCCCAAAATGGCATGGCATTAGCCAACCTAGAACCAATCAAATGACTTATCTCCTGAAAATCACCCCATCAAAAGTTGGCCTAACCCAAAACCAATCCGAATGATCCATTTGTGATTGGCCGCTTTCCTCTGGCACTCCCTCATAAGGGAGTACGGGTATGGATTGTCCGTCACCTTCCCTCACCCAGCCACTGTTTTCGAGCGGGATAATGGGTTGTTGATGATGATGAGACTACACAAAACTCTTGAATTAGAAGTATATTCCTTTGTTCTACTCAATTTGCCCCATATGGTAGAAAACTATCCTCCAAACAACTACCAGCAATCATCACAGGAGCATTTCCCTTCTCTAAAAACATGGATTCTACTTCCATCACGAATTATCACTTTCCGATTATAAACAGCAGAAAGAAGCTTACAAAAGTTATGGCAATCACTACAAATAGGAACATTACTGGCTACTCTAACGGTTGTGCCAGGCGGAGTGCAGAGGAACCCAAACGCAATGGCAAGTTTCTCACTGTGATTTGAAACCCAAGATTCTTTTTCGATCACATTCAAATAGTGTAATTCAGATGGTGCTTCTGGTATGTAGCCAGCAATCTTCAGTTGTTGCAATATTTCACTAAGCATTTCATATATCTCATCCTTGCGTGTATGCGAGACATCATTAACGACAAATTCATGCACCGTTCCTTTCAGTTCGATTGTACTACAACCACATGGTATGTGAATTCCTTTTTCGTTCATGTATTCCTTAAGTTCTCGCACTTTATTCCATTGGCCATATGAAGAATACGTATTCAACAACAGAACATAATCCTCTGTCTCTTTGCCCTTATGTTCCACTATATGCTCAATAACCTGCTCTGCAAGACTAAAATTCTTATGTACTCTGCAAGCCATGAGCAAAGTCCTCCAAATTTTTACATCTGGCTTAGATTCCATGGAATTCATCAAATCATATGCTTGATCAAGTGACCCAAGACGGCCCAATATATCAACTACACACCCATAATGATGGATATTCGGAAGTATACCAAACTCGAGAGTCATCTTCTCGAATAACAGCAAACCCTCATGAAGCAACCCATTATAACTGCAGGCATACAAAACCGCGGTAATAACCTTCTCATCAGGCGAAATGCCCATCCTTTGCATCTCCCAGAACATTTCAAAAGCATATCTCCCATAACCATTCATCCCAAGACCGGATATCATGGAACTCCAAGACACCAAGTCTTTCACAGGCATTCTCTCAAAAATTCCATACGCTTCATCAACACTCCCACATTTCGAATACATAGTAATAAGAGCATTGTTCAACTTCTTTAATTCACCATACCCATGTTTCTGAATGTAAATTCCTACACTCCGACCAAACTCTAGAGCCCCTAAATTACCACAAGCCTGAAGCAACAACAAGCATGTAACATCATTGGGCCTACAATCTCTTCCAAGATTCTTCATGGATTCAAACACAGATAACGTATCTCTAGTCCGCTTATTATTTAGAAAGCAAGAAATCAAAGCATTATAAGAAGCACAATCTCTGTGACGCATTTCATCGAACAGCTTACATGCGTCATCACATCTCCCATTTTCCGAATACAACTCCATCAAAGACGTGATCATAACACAATCTCTTCCATACCCATTAATCACAATACTCCCATGAATCTGCATACCTTCTACAAAAGCAAAACTCTTAGTACAGCAAACAATACAAAATGACATAGTTAGATAATCTGGAAAAACACCCTTTTGAATCAGCATCCGATAAAATTTAAACCCATCAAGGGGAAAACTACTACAAGAGAACGCCCTGAGCATGGTATTAAAATGGGAAAGATTGCGCATTGAAATCTGAGAAAAAATGCGATAGATATATAAAACATTGTTGGGACAAATCTTTACTGATCGAGAAAGGAACTTGAGAGAAAGACGAGGATGATGAATGAAATGATTACGAATGAATTGAGTATGCAGTTGAAGAAAATGGGTATAAAGAGAACAAGATTGCAAGAGAGTAAACAAAAGCTCTCTTTTTTGGATGTCCGTATTGATGATTTGACTCCATTGATGTTGTTGGGAGATTGGTTTTTGAGTAGCAATGATGGGAAGAGTTCGAATGTTATCTTCAAAAAGAGAGGAAGTACAGGAGGAGAATGGAGGAGTAAAGTAGAAATGGGAGAAGAAAATGGTGGTGACCGGAGAAGGAAGACGGAAGAGGGTATTTGGGGGCATAGGAATCTCGGGGTCAGTTGATTGTAAAACCTCGCGGCCGCGCCTAAAATTGGAGTTATGACTTGTGAGTAAATTTTAAAACGATGGCTCAATCAAATACACGTTTAAAATTGATTCGATGATTCGATATTTATTTGATTGTGAATTGAATTGAATTTGATTTGATATAAAAAATAAATTAACAATTATTGTAAAAAAATATTAATACAAGATATATTTTAGACCTACTCGAGATATCTGATCTGAAATCGATTCAATGACTCGTGTAAACACCATAACAGCTCTACTCAATGGGAATAAACGGATTAACATATATATCGAGATTAGTGTTTATAATAAGTGTTCAACTCACTTCTACATTAATATTAAAAATTCATATCTTTTTCCGCTTTGCACTCACACTTCATGAAAAATTTATAGCTATTCACTCCAAATATGAATAAACTTAAGGTAGATCAGTTCTTCTATAAGGACAAGGTAGACCAACTATTGACTCCACTAAAAATCGATCATTCAATAATTAGAATAATAACAGCTAAATAAATTATTATTCCATCAATCTATGCTTATAACCATCACCAAAAACTCAAAATTATCTTTACATAAGATTTTTTTTCAAAGGAAAAAAAAAAAAGCAAAACTAAAAACAAAAGATAAACTCTTGTTGACCCTTAAGAGGCAAAATAGGAATAGGGCATGACATCCCTAATAACACAATGATCTGCAAATCCATTATTACCCTGAATAATCTCATGAGTGTTGTCAATGGTGGTAGTAGCCGAAGAAGATGAAGAAGATTGTGAGGTATTAATATTATTATCATAATTAATATTATTAATAAGCTTTCTTTTCTTGTAATTAGCCTTAAAGCAAGCTTGTCTAAGTCTCTTGGTTCGGGTTTCGAGTTGGAGATCAGGCATTTCTTCCATTAATTTCTTTTCTTGTTCAAGTGTTTGTATTGCTTCTTTTACCTTTCCTTCATCTTTATCTCCTCCTTTTTCCATTTCCTGCATTTGTTCACTAATATTGTAAAAAATGATAAAAAGATGAGAATTATTATGCCTCCGCAACAATAATTAAACTAAAACTTAAGTTATCGCTTTAAGATTTTAATTAGTCACTAAATATTTTGAAATTACAGTAATTACCTCAAAGTTTTATGTGTATATAACCAGCAAAGGAGATGATTTCACCGTGAGACCGTCTAATTCAAGAATTTGTAAAAATGAAACTTGAAAAAATGATAAAAAGATGAGAAATATTATGCCTCCGCAACAATAATTAAACTAAAATGTTAGTAAAGTGATCAATTTAAGATTATAATTGGTGACTTAAATATTGGTCACGGGTTCGAATCTCAATCACCCCAATGTGGAATATTCAGTGCATGTGCATCCACACTTTTAGCCAAATGGACTCTCGTATGAAGGGGCATATTAGAATATATAACATATCCTGAGACCCCAACCATCAGCCTAAGCTTTTGGTTTAGTTGATTCTTTTACACTAATCATATTGCTAATTAAACAAGTTATTATATTAAGAACTTGTGCTAGCTTGGTCGAAATTATTTGGTTCTTGGGTCAAAGAGTGGTTAAAAGAAACTATTTCGATTTCTCCATAAAATCAACATCTACAGGCCAAAAATGAAAAAAAATATAGGAAACTAAAAATATAAACAACAAGTTTTGTATACGACCATCTTATCGTGAGACGGACCATATAAACAGTCCATTAGTAAAAAAACACAAAAAAAATATAATAAACTAAATTTACATGTATATGAAGTGGTTATTTATTTTTAAACTGTTTTGGGCTTACCTAATTAAAGTCGTCTCACGATAAAACGTTCTCAATCAAGAATTAGTGAAATATAAAATATATATAATAAAACAATGATAAAGGAAAATATTAATTACCTGAACATTCTTAATTAAAGTTTGAAGGCTCATAAGCTTCCTATGAGGCCATCTTTGGATACCCAATTCTCTGCACCTTTTCTTAAGCAATGTTAACCCAACGTTCAGTTCTTTGGCTGCCTTTGTTATTGGCATGTAGAAATACTGGCTTATTATCTCCTTTGACAATGCCTTTGAAATATTGTTATTATTATTTTTATGATTATTATTATAAATAGACCTTGCTTTCTCTTCGAGTATTTTCATATTATTATTATTATTAGTAGTATTTTCATTATTATTATTAATATTATTATTTTCTAGAAAATCAGTGTTTGTATGATCATGAGTATTATCATGATCAGAACATAGCATCAACGGCGGTGGTACTTTCCTGAACTCCAACTCTTGTAAAGCATCAAACTCTTTTCCAAATCCATCACATATGGTGTAATTTTCTGCACGGAAATTTATCATCATTTTTATCTTATGTTAAAAGAAACCAACAAGTTACAATAATAAAAAAAACCCTAATAATTATGATTATAATGGTGAACCTGCCGACGCAGAGCAAAAATTGACAAATTATTTAAAGGTCATGTGCAATTTTAAAAGTTATGAAATATTTCTAACAACTTTGTATTTTTAAACATTTCACATATACTACGTAATTTATATTGAGATCCTTAATTTTTTGGGTCATGTGCAATCGAACTTGTTGAACATTTTCCGAACCTCCTATGAATCCCTATATTATATATATATATATATATATATATATATATATATATATATATATATATATATATATATATATATATATATATATATATATATATATATATATATATATATATATATATATATATAGGGGAGAGATCCATTGAAAAGGGGTTAAAAATGAAAAGGATAAAAAGGACTCTACACCCTTGATTTCACTAAAATAAAAAAAATCTATGGTCACGATTGAGCCAAAAACTCATAATTATAAAAGTAACTGTTACACAGAAAGGTAACTATGAAATAATTTTTAAAATGTTCTTAATTTATAACATAGTATTCTTTTTTGTATATATAGTAACTAAACAAAATCAAACTAAAATACTTTTCACCCTTCTCATTTTAAAATCCTTCTTATTTGATTATATATATATATATATATATATATATATATATATATATATATATATATATATATATAAGATGAACCGAACATTCATTTCTAAATGTGTATTGAACCAAATCGATTATTGCTAATATGTATGCAATATTTATAGGTTTTTAATCAAATAATCTTACACAAATCTTGACCTTTACTTACAAGATTATTAATCTTAATTTTCAATTATAGTATTGTGAAAAAAAAAACTAACTAAAAATGATTGTGTATATATAATATATTGTTCTTGAGTAAGTAACTCTAAAATTATTTATAATTAATTAAAAGTTAACATTATTGTAAAAAAAATAAATTAATAAAAAATTGAAATATTTTAAGTAATTTTTCATAATTAAATATAAAGTTTACCAATACTTGGAATTGAGAAACTTGGTATAAGATCAAATGATGAGTAAAATGGATGAATAGAATCACTAGGAGAGAAATACGTCAATGGAGTTGCATCAACGGTGTTCATCACTTCCAAAGGTAGTTCATGTTGCCAATCAAATGGAATGTTATATCTACATAAAAAAAAAAAAAAATACGTTTAGACAGAAATATATAAATCCTTCCCACTCAACCCAATTCAAAATTATTTTACTCGTATTTTTACTCTTTTTTAATGAAAAACAATACGATAATTATAAAAACAAGTCTTGATAAAAAAAATCAACAAATTAAGTAATTTAAAAAATAGAAAGGAAAGAAAATTACGTGGGATCTAAATATTGAAGGGAGTGCATGGATTTTAATTGATGATCATCATCCATGGGCAAAGACCAACGTGGTTGATTTTGGTTCCACATAAGAAAAGATGAGTAAAAATCATGTAAACGGTAGCAAAAGGTCGTTTTTGGTGAAATGTTTATTTAAGGGATTAATATGAATTATATACAACTGATTAATTAAATAAAGATGGAATATTAAGAGCCTAATCTCGTTAATTATATATGGCGGCTTATCATGATAATCAGTAATTTAATTATCTCGATTTACCTTGGCTTATTATTGGTAATAGTTTAGTACTATTCATTGCATCTTAATTGTAGATTGTGATTATTAATTAAATTAATTAGATGACATAAAACAAGAAATTAAAGCTCCATATTTAAGGGAATTACATATTAACACTTTCAATACATTTTTAATTGTTTTGACGCTCATAAATAAATAAAATCTAAAAAAGTGAAAGCCTCTCCCACCTCTAAATTACAGGTTTGTTGGTATATGACTCTATATGATCTTGAAATAGGTCTAATGTTATTTTTACCGTCTCTCCGATGGTGTTAAAGATGTATAGTTTTTTATTTTAAACTATAATGGAATATAGTAAACTGACTCATTATATCATGCACCCTTTATTTAAAGTTGCACAAATGTTTGCTATTAATGGTCAACTGAAAATAACAACATCTTTTAATTAGTGTTATTACTAACAATGGTAAAGTTGCATGCATTCGACCTCCAAATCCATCTAAGGCAGAAACTACTTAATGGCATTGAAATAATGCAATTATGTTGATGTGTTTTTTTTTTTTTTTTTTTTTTTTTTTTTTTTTTTTTGTATATTATAATTATAATCTTATATATGTATTGATTTTGTATAAAGTTTAAATGTTTTTGTATAAAGTTTAAATGTTATACAGTAAAAGAAAAGATATTACTTTGTGAAAACATGAATATGATAAATATATTTTGATACAATGCATTAATATATATATATATATATATATATATATATATATATATATATATATATATATATATATATATATAGGAGTAGATGTCAATTAGTGATGATAAAATTTTGGGGCAATTAGTTGATATATTATTACCTCAATAAATAAAATTAAAGTTTAATTTTTATAAATAGTTAGAATTCAGGCCGGTTGAACCTAAGTCAAATAAATTTTGCTTGAACTATATTTTATTATTTAGACCCATATTTAAAACTGAATTTATAGGCATTAGTAACTCACTAACTCTTAAAACTCAAACTTTTAATTAAGACAAATAATCTTCAGACTAATGGATCCAATAATACCCATGCTTATCCGTAAATCTTCTACTAACTTAAACTTGGTGCAATGATATGGATTATTCCACCAAGATACTTCTATTAATTAATTAGTTATATGAAAATATCACAAATAATCTTAAATCGACCCTAAGAAATGTACCATAGTTAAAGTTGGCCAAACTCTATAACTTAATACGATTATTATTTTAAGCATAATTTTTATTTTGTCAAACTTTTTATAGATTTTATCTTACTAATTGACTTTTACTTACTTTTATGTTCTTTAATGTTATTTTTATTTATAAGAATATTGCACATTGAGGAAAGATAAATTTAAAAAAATTTTTGAGACATATAAAAAAGTTATAAAAATATATTTATGTGAAATATCGTCAAATTTGTCCAAATGTATATTTTTATATTATAAATTTTTATACTTCAATTTTTTATGATTCATATTTAGAGATATGAGGCTAAAAAATTATTTAAAATAACTGTGAAAAAAGTAAACAAGAAGAAAAAAAACGGAGTGAGTAAAAAATAGTGTAATAAAGATGATACTATCACTTACTTATAATGATAACAATAAGATTTTATCAAAAACAAATATATGAATAAAAAATCTATTTTTGCACTTTTTGCATTTTTATGTAGTACTATATATAAAAAAAAAGTTGAAGTTTTTATTTTCGTTATTAGAATTTCTAATAACCCCAATATATACAGAATTAATATTTTTGAGATGATATTATCTTTTTTTACAAAGAGTTATGTTATCACATTAAATAATAAGAAGATCTAAGGAATCGTCGTCATTACATGCATGAAGTATATCATTTATTTATTTTTTTCTTTCATTATACTCCATTTGTCCTTATCTAAGTGTACATTTAATTTAGCACACGTATTAATGTATTTATCTAAGCTTTAATATAATCTCTAATTTAACATAATTATAAAATTATAAAATTTTATTATTAATTACATTAAAATGAATTAAACAATATTCCACCTGAATATGTTTTAACTTAAAAATTAAAAGTAATACAAAAATTTAGAACAATTGATAATATTATAAGATGGGATTAAAAAAATTTCATAGATTTTTAGTTATATATATATATATATATATATATATATATATATATATATATATATATATATATATATATATATATATATATATATATGTATCCTTTCTAAGCAAGTGATAGGATTTATTTACATATTCATTTTGGAATTACAATTTACATTTGTACTCCTGTAATATATTTTTTTTAATGACTAATACACTTGTTGAATAGTAACTACTCCCTCCGTTCCTATTTGTTCTTCCTATTTGGGTATTTCACAAAGATTAAGAAAAAGAGAATCTTTGGTGGTAGTGGGTATTATTTTAATTATATAATAGTGGGAAGTAATGATTGTATTGGAAGTATGAGGTTGTAGTGGATATTATTTTAATTAAATAGTAGTGTGAAGTAATGATTGTATTGGAAGTATGAGAGAGAAAATAATTATAAATAAAAGAAAATGGGTACATTAAAAGAAAAGGGGGATTTTAAGGGGTAAAAGTGAGATAAAAACTTTCTAAAAATAGAAAGTATTCTAAAGTGGAAGAACTTTTGAAACTACCCGTTATAGTAATGTGGAAGATCAAAAAGGAACGGAGGGAGTACTATTCATCATTTAATTTTATTCGAATGCATAAAAAAAGACGTAGTTAAGCGGAATCTTATTTAATTTATCATAATTTATACTTTCATTATATTATATTTTTATAATTTTTTATAATGTATATTTGAAGATATTTAATGTTAAAATAGTGCCTTAAATAGCATTAAAACTGAAATGTAGTCATTAAAAAATTATAAAAGTACAAAATATAAAATTTAATCTAAAATCCTATTTATAAAATATTATAAAATTTCTAGAGTGATGTAATTAAAGGACAAATTTTTATGCTTTTTTACAACTCTTTCAACTTTCAAGGAGCACATTGAAGTTGCACCTTGAGTTTATGGTCTCATGGACTCGGTTTGATGATTTGATGAATGAAGAGTATACCGTATTATATAAGTTGAGAGGGTTGCAGAAGCTGGCTTGGGTGGAGGCTGCTCGCGATTAGAAGAGTAACGAACATATATGTTTGGTCGAGCATCGATCTCAGGGTTAACTTAAAAACCATCTCAGAATTAATTAATGTTGTGTTTAAGAATTATTATTTTATTTAAAAATATAAAATTGATTTAAATTTATTGTTTGACAAATAAAAATTTTCAAATATGAAATTTGATCAATTCCACCATTATTGTTAAAGTACTTAAAATTGAGAATTTGAAAATGACTTTTCAAACCTTGTTATTCTCAAATTCTTCATTTATGATTTCATAATTGAAATCCATAATTTGAAATAAAATATTTATTCTTAAACACAACATAATAGAATTCAAAAATTCATGAATACTGTTCTACTCGCGTCGATGTAGATCTCACAAATTACTTTCGCAAAGGTAGTCTAATCAGGGCTGTCTTGTTAATTTTTTGGCCCAGAGTAAAAGATAAAAAGACTCATACAAATTTAAGGCATAATAATTAATATAATACCTTTTTATTTTTTATTGCTGACATTTTAACTAATTTATTATTTATAATAAAACACTAATAATAACTCATATAACTTGTAAAAAATATAAATTATGTCTAAATTCATTTCACATTAATATCAACCTTGTATATGAAAATATATTTTTTAGACCCTATGAAATTAGGGCTTTGAGCGATAGCCCACTTTACCGTTGATAATCGACGGTCAGGAGTATTTTATACATTAGTATCATGAACTTAAGGATTTATTTTGTTTTGATATTTTTGAGTCATTATTTATTTGATATATATTTTCTATGAAGTTTTTTTTATAGCCTTACAGCTACAGGGTAGGACAATGAAAATGGAGAATTAGGTGATAATCGAACTGAGATTCATATTTAAGAAAAACGGTATTTGCTTTGATTAAGACAAAATCTGATTCTCATATCTTCTATGAAATTCGTTTAGAGAAGTTCGACTGGAATATATTTTTTTTGCCTTATGGCAAATAAAGATGATAAAGACTTTATTGGTTCAGCATGGTCTACACATAGCTTTGATGAAATAGATGTCTAATGAGTCGAAAGAAACCCACAAAAATCAGGGAGGTTGAATATTGGTTTTAAAATACACTATCTTATCTTAATTAAATATAATGTTCTATTTGTTTTTTTTTCTAATATTATACAACATTCATCAATCATTTTGTTTTAGTATTTTATCTTTAATCTATAAATTAAACAAATATTAATAATCATTTGTAATATTATTTAATTCGCCCTAATATAAATTCTAAACATATTTATTTTTGTAACTTTTAATTATATATAATTAAAAATATTTAAAATTAAATAGTAAAATCAAATGAGATTTTGATTAGAATTGTAAGAGTAAAAAGATAATTGTGATTTGTGTGTGATACCTACCAATGTCCTAACGTCCGTTAAAGGCGGTACGTACGCAAACAAACGGCACCTCCAAATTCCGAAATCCAAACACTGCACATAAATTCCAGCAAAGGCACCTTCTTTTCTTTTGTTTTCAAGTCAAATAACTTGGTTAGATTCCGCGTCATTTATAGGAAGACCCAGACTCGGTCTTTCATTTGAAGGGATTCTCAAAATTCTCATTTCAATTCATCGTTATCAATCATCATCGTTTTTCCAGAAAAAACCCTTTTATTAGAATCTTCTACCAGTTAATATAACCCAGAAAAAGTAGAATCTAAGGTAATGTTCTTTCCTTTCATGGTAATTTTTAGAAAATACTTAATTGTAATTTATCTTTTAGTTAGGGTTGCTTTTAGGGTCTTTTGATTTCTTTTCTTGATCATTGAGTTTAAAATTATTGGGTAATTGTTGCCCATGTCAAAGTTTGAAGATTTCTTGAGTTTGAGCAATTTGGGTGCTTTTTTTTTTCTTTTTTCTTTTTTTTGTGTTTAGATGTACAATGTGTTATTTTGGGTCATCTGGGTTGTTTGTATTGTTGTTCTTCCTTGTATAATTTGTAAAGTTTGGATTAATTGGGTTATCTGCTGTTAAATTTTAAGGGTCATTGGATAACATTAGTTTATTTTAACAATATCATTAGTTTATTTGACAATATATTTATTGTAGGTTTTTTACCCTTCTTTTAAAGACTAGTTGTAGAACAGGGATTTAAGGATGTTGCTCTTTGCAGTTTATACTGTTTTTGCTATTTTTTAGCTAAAAGTTGGGAGTCTTTTCTTGGTAGGAATTTAGAGATAGTTATGAAGGAATATATGCCGAATAGGGGTGGAAAACGGGGTGGGTTGGTCCGCTGGGTCACGGGCTAAGTTATAATGGTTTGGTGAAAAGAACTTGATTTTGAGACTTGAGTTTTTTAGAATGTTGTAACTTTGTGAATCTTGTAATGGTAGACAACTTGCTTAACTGTGTAATGGTTTATGTGTGATTTTATTCAGTTATTACTAGTTGTTCCTTGATAGCAGAAATTGCCTAATGAAAAGTCTAGCTTGTTTCTATGGAGTTACTGATAACATATGTGATCCAGAAGCTTTGATCTGGGGAAGATAAATGGGTGATCATCTTGTTGTGTGCGTGGACCGCTTGCTTACATCTGACACTTTGCATTCGGGAAAAGGGACCGAGGTCTTAGAATTATCTGGTGATAGTCATAATCATGTTGCTGAATCATCTAATTCAATGGAATTCAAAGAGGCGGAAGAAGATGGCGTGCCTGATGAAGAGCAGCCACTCATTCAGGGTGTTGAGTGCAGAATTTGTCAAGAGGAGGACACCTTAAAAAATTTAGAGGCCCCTTGCGCTTGTAGTGGCAGTTTGAAGGTAATTGTGGGATCTTTCTTTTAGCTTGTGCTCTCTTTGTGCTAGTCCATAAATAGAGAAATTAGTAATGAGCTTTGCATTATTTTTCGTGGACTAGCTTTTGTATTGTTTATTCTAGAAGCAAATTAAACACTGTCGTAATGAGACGGATATATTGAACATGAAAATCGACTTTACCTTCATCTCCATCTGTTGTTACAATAGGTATGAAGATTATAATTAGACATATATTGTACAACAATTAGGAAGGAGTGTAATGAAATCTAAAATGAAACTGTTAGTTCGATGTACAAAGTTACATTGCAGACATTATAACGAGTTCTTGTTTTCCAAGAATATCCCTTGTATCCATCACTTGTAACCTTCAATAGAATGTTCCCTATATTCATTATTATGTATTTTTATTCATTTGTCTTTGTTGCCATCTTTACATGTGTACAACAATGCCAAACTTTATCCCAAAAAGATTAGGGTCAACTATAGAAACCAATACATTAGTTCCAAGAATCATCTATGTGGATTTTTCTCCACTTATTCCGATTTTCTACCATCTCGATTTGTAAGTCTAGATCCTTTATATCCTTTTCTACTCGTGTCCTCCAAGTCATTTTCTCGCCTTTTTCAAGTCTTTCGAGCTCCAACTTTCTATCTTCCGTACCGGTTTGCTAAGTTCCTGTCGTTGCACATGCCCAAACCATCTTAAACAATTGTATTTCAAATTTCATCTTTTCTTCAATATTTGCAATTACTAGGTCTTTTCCTATATCTTCATTTTGAATTCTATCTCTCAAGGTGTGCTCACTCATCCACTGAAGCATTCGTATTTATACTACCATTTTTCTACTGTTACAAATTTTGGTGAGAATAAAAAATGAAGAAACCATGCGCAATGGTTTAGGTGTTGCTATGTGACTGAAAGGTGATGAGTTTGAGTCTTGGAAGAAGCCTCTTGCAGAATTGCAGTGTAACGTTTCTTACATTATACTCTATGGTGGAACCCTTCCTCGGCCCCTCAATATAAGGGGACGTTTTGTGCTCCAGCTCATGTTTGGTCATGCTCTTGCAATGAAGATGAATGGTTTCTCGTGTTGTATGCTTCAAAATCATAAACATTATGGCATAAACACGTAATATATTCATGTGTTAGGGCCTTTGGTTATGTTTTAGTATGCAAATGTCGTTTGGCTTTGGCAAATAAAGCCTTTTTTAGTTTGTCTAGTTTTCTTCTTAGTTTTTGCATCTTTGTCTTAGGCGACATAAGTCATAACCTTCGTCATCTTATTGTTCATATTGCATTTGAACTTATTTTGACTTCATATTCCTCTCCATTTTACTTATGAACTTGGTTTGATATCATACTATCTTGACCTTTTGATATATGGCGACATTACGTCATTATTAGTTCATGGTGAAAAATGTTACAGTGGGCGTAGTATTATTACTATTTGTCTATTTTAATTTAATGATTGTACTTAAGCAAGTGCCCCTTCTTTTAATTACAACAAGTTCTTGTGTCCTTCCATTCCTTATTTACTTGATAAGCATATATTTGCAACATAATTTTTCTTCTGTTTTAGTGTTTGATTTAGATTACTTTTTGAGCCCATTGTCATCCTTGTTGAAAAATCCATATATTTGTGTCACTGATTTGAAAATTTTTGTTATACATGAACAAAAGAAAAGAGTATTTTGGGGTTAGTATCGTTGGGTTTCTTAGGTTTGTGGTGAATATATATATTTTGCTGCAAGTTCTATTCATTATGCAAAAACAAGGCCACAATACCGTATCAAAACTCTATTTTAAAGGTTTTTGAATTTATCACGTTCGTAATACAGGTTGCATTGACCGCAAAATTATCCGTATTGACTGCGATATTTGTTTCACAACTGTTATCGGGATCGTGACCAAAACCTTCTTTCTGCACTATGGTTCTATCGTCCTTTTTATTCCTGGAGTTTGAGAAAGAAATGCAAAATGGAGTTTCTGCATATTAGGAGTTCAACTTTGCCTAATTTATAATATTTGTAATTCCACGTCCCTTCACCCTTTTGGAAGTATTGTTATGATTTTTGGGTTCAAATAAATGCTACTTAACAATGTTTGCATGAAATTCACATCTTCTCCATTGTTTTATGAATTTTCTTCATATAGTATTTATCTTTCTAAGCAACATTCATCTGCCACATTATTACTTGAATGGAGATACTGAGATTTTAAGTTGACTTTCCATGTTCTTTAGGATACTTTGTAACAGATCTCAAAAGGTGATCATTGAAGCATAGTTGTTGTTAACTAGTGCATTTAAAAGTTGTTTTGGATATTGCACTATAAATACATATATTTGGTTATCAGTTTGTGAATTGTGAATGTTTCTTGTGGGTTGTGGCTAATGCTTTGCTCATGTTTCAGTATGCGCATAGGAAATGTGTTCAAACATGGTGCAATGAGAAGGGTGATATTATATGTGAGATCTGTCATCAGGTATTTTTGATTTTCTAAACTTGAATTCTTGATTATTGGATGTTGCTATCATCTCTTATTTTGACTTAACTTCTTGTGGAAGCTTTTGATCTGTAGAATCTTTGTATTTTGGATCAATTTTAGATTTTCCCAGGTTTAATAGGGAGTGTTATTCATTTGTGTGTGAACCTTGGATTCAAATTTCGAAGTATTTGATATACTGTATGCTACTGTTTGCAAACAAGGTTTTTTTCGTCTCACGTTGATATGCTCTATCAGCATACTTAAATTAAATTCTAGATCCGCCACTGTTTGCAAATAAGGTTCTTTTCATATCACGTTGATATACTGTATGCTGCTATTTTGACTTTGCTGTTTTTGTTTTTGGTGTTTTGTAAATGACAAATATAGCTAGCTTTATACTTAAGTGTTGTGTCCCTCTTTTTCCAATATGCTACTAGCTTGCCAGAATTAGTTACAAGCTTTGGGACTCAACCAAAAATAAACTAATTTTTGATGCAATTGTGCCGTCTTAATAAAGGGATTACTTTTCCCTCTTGAGAAACATTTCTTATTGTCACTTGAAGAAATAATGGCATGCTCTGAAAACTGCGACAACCTGTCTGCACTCTGCAACTTATATGAGATATCTTGTGCTTAATATGCTTGAAAGTTGAATCTCTAATTCCTTCATTTTAAAGTATTTTTGTCTTTTTTATTATTGCTTGAAGATATATTGACTCATTAATAGCTTATCTTGATTTTGGTGTGCAGCCATATCAACCAGGTTATACTGCACCACCACCTCCCCCTGTTGATGATACTATTATTGACATCAGGTAATTAAATTGCTCCACTCAGTTCGCACTCTTTTCCTGTCATGTCTTCTTATGGTGTTTGCAAATGGGATTTTCCCTTTTTTACACGTTTATCTTTTCACTGGAACCTTTTATGACTTTATTAAATTTTTTGAGTTTTAATTGTTGAGTATTAGATTTCTAAATGGTTATCTGCTTTTCAGCAATGCAAGATCTTGCCTTTTGATTTCTTTTGTTTTGTCCACAGTACCCAATGGACAGTGTCTGGTGCACCTTTAGACTTGAATGACCCACGACTTTTGGCAATGGCAGCGGCTGAAAGACATCGGCTTGAAGCGGAGTACGATGAGTATGCTGATACCAATGCCAATGGAGCAGCATTTTGCCGCTCTGCTGCCCTTATCGTAAGTTGTCATTATCCTTTTTATACTGCTATCTGCTACTTGGATTAGTTATCTTCGCTGTCTATTTTTGGTTTCATTTTGGTTTTGCTGATTACTCGTCTGTTGGCAGTTGATGGCTCTGTTACTCTTGAGGCATGGACTTTATGTGACAAGTCCTGATGGAGAGGAGGATGATGTTTCCACATTCTTTTCTGTGAGTTATGCAAATAGTTTGCGCATCTTTCCGTCTTTTTGCTGCACAGTTTGTTGACAGATTGCCTTCTTGCAGCTTTTCTTGCTTCGAGCAGCTGGGTTTCTTCTTCCATGCTACATAATGGCTTGGGCTATTAGTATATTGCAACGACGAAGGCAAAGAGAGGTTGGTTTTTTATTTATGTTGGATGTGTTATGACATCAGGTTGCGTTTGACATTGTTATTGTTGACAATTGAAAGCTGTAATTTATACATGTTTGTTAAGATCTCGAAGAAAATTGTACTTCCAAAATTTCTTCGGAATATTTTTATCTTTATCTTTCATTTTGGCACTATCAGTTGTTTCTTTTCTAGTGAACTGCAATGTTTTTCTCTACTCGACATTTTTACTTGCGCAATAGCATTCATTCTTTTCCACGTCTTTCCTCACACAGGAAGCAGAAGCATTAGCAGGACGGGAAGTTGCGTATGTGATACAGACAGGACAGCATGGAGGCGTACACTTCACCATAGCCCCAAGCCCTGCAGTCATTCATCACCCCGAGCCACATTAATAATCTGCTTCGTAAGTATCCAATCAAAATGTAATCCTAATCCCAACTTTCCTGTCGAGCTGTTGGTTAACAAAATATGCCATTTTTTGGCTTAAAACTGCCTACAACGTTCTAGCCTTTCGTTGCAACGACTAAATTATAACAAAGAAACGCTGATAAAAGGGTGTTGAGACTTGCCCACAGCTCTCATTTGCTTGTATACAAAAATCTTCATCCCCGCATCGTATTACTCGAGAATTCCGTTGAGCAACAAATTATCGAGGATTTCGACATCTTTTTTTCAGTTTTCTTCCATTAATGTTGATTGAATTGTGTATGATTATCTTCAAGGGAACAAGAACAGTTTGTGATGCTTTCTTGCCCTTCATAAAGGTATCTTCTGTAGTTGTCAATCTGAATTGGGCATAAGCAGTACATATTTCAGCTTTGATCAATAATAGGCGTGCTCAGTTTAGTGTACATAGCTATACTTTTGGATGACATTTGACAAATCCTGTGTTTTGAGGGTTAGCATGTCTAACATGATTGGCACTGTGTGAGCGGTTGTTTTGCCTCGGTTAGCGCGAACTTGCCATTTGTCGGTTGGGGTTAAGGCTAATCTTATTCATTCTTCTTATTGGCTTTTTTGAAAATGATTTTAGGGATATTAAGATTTGGTTGATTGGGGATAATCAAGGCTTTTCCTTTCAAAAGTGTTTTGATTTTCATCATTAACAAAGTATTTATTAAGACTTTTTCACTTGAAATAACTTAATATGAGTTGGCCTAATTCTAATTTATAAAAAACAAAATAGTTTAGATTTAATTTTAAATTATTTTTTCAAATATATATAATTTGAGCTGTTTGTATGGCTCCGTCTTACATTAGACTGTTTACTATACTTTATCCTTAAAAATTATTTATATCTTTTATATTTTAGTTCATCCTAGTCATTTTACACTCTTTTTAAAGATTATTTGGTCTATCTTTTATAACCCTTCATTTTAACTACTCAATTTACTATTATCTATTTGTATTTTGCCTTATTCCTCCATTCATTTTACCTTTCAATCAAAATACAATAAAAAGAAAAGTGTAAATTTATAGAGATAGAGAAATTATTTATCTAATATTTTTCTTTAATTAATGATTAAGTTTCTTTTTTAATAAGTCCTACATTATTTATTTCTTTAAATTGTGTCATAAAAGATAGTATTAAAAGTTCAGATTTGATAAGCTAGAGTGGTCCTGAGAACTATGATAGCAACAAGTCATGGTTATGCTTATTTTTGTTTTTGTTTTTTCTATTTCACTTTAATTTACTATGCTAAAGCAAAGCAAGGCATGACTATACAGAATTTTATTTTATTTGTATTTATAGGACCAAAATTAAATCATCTTTTTATAATTGAATTTTGATTTTTTAAAAAACAAGTTTTATATTGAACAAGTTTTGTTATGCAAAGTGTAATAATTTTATCATCATAATTCATAACCGTAGGTTGATAATACTGGGGATTTGTCAATTGAATGTTGCGTGCTATATTTGACTTATTTGATTGATTGATAACATTGACTTTGTTGTTAACAATTAATCTAATTGTATAAAATTAATGTTTGGCGAAATCAGATATTAATTGTTGTTAACTTTTTTTATGAAATACTTTCTAACTAGACAAGCATAGCATATAATTTTATGATACAAAACGTCATTGATTTGAGTTATTTTAACCAAACCTTGCCTACTATAACGCGTATAAATGATTCAAATGTATAATCAAAAATCAAAAGATATATTTGGTGTTTATCGTTCAAGCATATTGATGGCTCATTACCCGTGAATAATCTGTATCAGTTTAATATTGTCAATTTAAGTTGAGTTTGTACGAATTTATTTTGAAACGTTCTCAAAACAGTCTTATACTAATCCGGGTTTAATCACTTATATGCTTATCAATATTTTTTATTTTTCTGATTATCTAATATGAGATTTAAAATGTATCTTGAACACATTTATTCGTTTTTCTAAAATATCTATAAAGATAATTTACAAGCTATTCAATACTTCCTCAATCTTCATTATTGCTCAAAATATTCCTTCAATTTAGTGGATCAATTAATGTTATCCTTCATAAAAAGAAAGTTAAAGAAAATTAATTATTAATTCCTTCAACAAACAAGAGTGGAGAGTAAAGCATAAAGAGAAATCCAATATGCACAAGAAACCAAGACTATCCAAATTTTGATGCATTTAAAGTAGTAAAATTAACATGAAAGCAATCACTTCCATTCCATTCCTCAATCTTGCCTCCATCTCCATTATTTTTGGACCTGACAGTGAAATATAAAAAGGATTTTTAAAAATTTAAGACGTAATAAATATATAATAAATATATAATACTCATTTTATTTTGAATTGTTGACATTTAAGTATTTTGGGGCTGTAAGTGTTTGAGATATGACCATTGATTAGCAAAGGTAAAGTGGGTATTTGCTGACAACTCCATTTTATCCTTGCTAATCGATGATCATATCTTAAACATTATTGTGTGTGTTTTTTAAAGAAACAAAGAAAATACAAATATAATAAAAAAAAATAGATTAACCATATAAATAAAATTAAGAAAAATTATACGTCATGACCGATAAAAGAAAGTATCAAAACCAATGGGAAAAAAAATATACTTCTATTATCTATACTACACTTTAGAAGGGTTCCTTGCAACTGTAGCTACAGTACTGAAGATTTCTGCACTCACTTTGCTTCCCTTAATCATTGAACAGTCAAAGTTTATGAAAATGTTCTTAATATTTTTTTCAGCTTAATCTCTCGAGAGACCGTCTCTTTGAGAAATAAATTTAAAATCAGCTCATTAAAAATTAATGCTTACTTATTATATATTTAATGTCTACTTATATTATCATTAATGCTTATTTACCGTATTTTTAATGTGTGCATTTAATATTTTAAATGTTTACTTACAATATTTTTATTGTCTACTTATAATATTTTAAAAAATATATAATGGACCGGTCCAATTAAAGATGATTTACCGTCTCTAAAAAAAATTTGTGTATTTTTTTATTCTCATCAACATATTTCAATTTTCTTTTAAATTTTACTGTTTTAGATACTTAAGGAATCTTCATTTTCATTCATCTTTAGAAGTAGAAGAATCTTTGATGTTGATCCCCATGCACTATTCTATGGTGTATTTGTTCATGTACCCTTTTACGTTCATAGGGGTAGTCGCTTAAGTTATACACTCCATTAAATTTCCATTGGTATGTCCTGGAAACAAAATATAACTATGTGGATAAAATAAAAAAATAAATTAAATATTAGATGAAACTAAAAGAAAGAGTGAGTCATAATAAAAAAAATGGGGCAATAAGACATATAAGGTAGAATTATAAATGTTGTGTTTACAAGTCTAATACAATTTTTCTTATCACTTTTACATCCGCAATTTTAGTACTGAATATTTATATATCTTTTTATTTAGTAATTAAATTGTTGTCAAGTTCATTCAATACTCTACTGGAAAAAAAGTTCATTAACACTAATAATAACTCTAATTTAATTAGTGTTGTAAGTTCATTTAACACTAATAATTCTAAGCAAGCAACTATTCTTATGAAAACATTGAGCCCATATTCTCAAATTTTGTATATGTTGGGTTATTTAATCTGTATATAAGCGAGTCTCACTGCAAGACCAGTCTCATACAACAATTTGTACTAGTTTGATTCACATTCATCCTTCATTGTATTCAATATTTACCGTCATGTATAAGGAGTGTACACCTTGAAGCTATAACCTCAAATCACGAATTGAAACTGTTAATAATTACACCAGATAAAACTCTACTTCATATTTTTTTTGGATACAAAGTAGACTGAGGGAAGAAAAGTATTAGGAAAGAACACCAAGAATCAAACCTAAGTCTCTCGTGGAGATAGTGGTACATGCTCTAACCTCTAGTTGAGACAAAACCCGATTCTCAAAGCTCGACTCCATAAATATGTTTTGTTGAAAGTAATGAATTTTGAAGAGTTCCGTACACAATAGAGATATGTGGCATGAAAAAGATGAAATGGCATGCAACTAACCATAGTAACTTAAACAAAGAGGATTTATGGTCTTTGTTTGGTCTAAAAGAGCAAAATGCAAATGATAGGAATGTAGGGAACCATTGAAAAGATACTTGGCTTCCCAAGAATGGTGTTCCAACCTTACCTTTTCATTCAAACTTCACTAAACCCTTCCAAAAAAGAAACCAATTCCTTCTATGTTACTACTACATATATATATACCCCTTCCTCCTTTCCTTCTTTCAAAGCCAGCTCATGATTGGGGAATCAACTGTTTTATCTTAATTTCGTTCTTTAGATTTTTTGGGTCCCACACTCTTTCACCTCTCTTGCTTTAACTTCACTCTCATTCTTATTTCCTGCTCAATTTCTCCCTAAAATTCAGAGAAAATGGGTTGCTTTGCCCACAAATTCATTTTTCTGGTATGTTTAGCAGTTCTAATTGCTACCCAACCTCACCCGGTTTCCGGATTCACCACCATAGACCTTGCTCTAAAGGGTCACTACCCATTTCCAAGATCGCGGGTATTAACACAAGCTACTGAAAATGATTTGATATATCCACCTAGTTTATCCCCAACTCAATCGATGGTGTTTCACCCGGATCAATTGAGCAAACGACGAGTCAGAAAGGGATCAGACCCGATTCATAATAGGTGTTGAAAATCTGTTCTCTCCTTGGATAAGGGAGGAAACATTTTTGGCCAAAAAGAAGGGTAGATCATATGTAACATATAACTCCTATATGGTACTGTAGGAAGCAGAGAGATTTTCATGTAGGGCAGGCTTTGGAAGCTTATATTAGTCTGCTAGGAAACTGAAGTTTTAATATCATAGAGTAATAGAACATCTCCATTTTGTAAAATCATATAGCATTTGTTATTATAGAATATAGAATTCTACAGTTGATTTTAGGTTGAGTGCATCTTGATGTTTTCCTATACTCCTATATTACTTTTATTTTGAACAAAACTAATTTTGGTCCATGATTATTCCAATTTCCAATGTAATTAACAACATTTTCATGCAGGGGAGAATCTAAGATTGGGCATGCTTAGTCCATGGCCCGGGTCATTTGATCAGATTCATGCAGATATGAGTGATCAACCCACCCCATAATAATATCCTAGATTAGTCGCCCTTGTTGTTATGTTATTGATAAATTTGTTATCAGGCTTGTATACAACAAATCTAAGAGAGTTGACTACACACAAACCCAATAAGGTTTTATCCTAAAACTAATTGGTATTAGATGGAGTAGACCATCAAGTATATATATTAGTCAATCTGTCTCTAATTTTTCCATTGGGATCATATGTGGGTTATTTTCCAACCTGTATCATTCCCTCTCTTTTTTTATTGCTATTAAAAAACTATACATCATGTAATTCATGGGTGAAATGAAATTTTACGGAGAGATTTCATTTATTCAAATAAAGACCATGTACTAAGGCTTAAATATTAATTATAACATGCTAAACTTGGCAAAGTATTCCTACACAAGTCAACCCAAAAAAGGAAAAAAATCTACAAGTAATTATAATAATTTGGGAAGGTGATGCTTTCAATTCTTAAGACTAAAATCAAGCAGAATTGAGCAAGATATCATAAGCAAAAGCAACCACTTACCATGTGTATTGATACAATCTCGGCTACTCTGAAGGAGACTATTGTGTTCGATATATTCTCTCCTTACGATTCATCTTTGAAGACGTTTTTTTTCGTGCAAATGCCTGCCAAATCATATCGACAGCATCCCCTGGTTGCGATGGATATCGATACTCGAAATGATGAGCAACTTCTTTGAGCTTTTCCCACATCTTTGTCCACTCATCCTTCCCGATTCCCCTGAGAAGATTAACCAAGAATCCAGGTTTTACAGCATATGACTCCCAAACAAATACGCTGAACTCGGAGTAATTCAAGACATCCTCAAACGGTAGCTCAATGTTGTCACTAATAATGACGGGGACACAATGGCTAACAATGGCATCAAAAAGACGGTTGGATGAAGGGGTATCTCCTGCTATGTTTAAGCAAAATTTAGAAGACCCCATCCCTAGGCTTGCTTGAAGAACACCACTCCGTTGAGTACTTCCAAATGTGAAGTGCACGTCCTTCTCGTCTTTTAAGAGATAAAAGAGCTCTTGGCGAATTGCTCCCCCCTATAAATATATGCAAGCAAAATAGTCTAGTTATCACGACAAGCAAAACTAGAAGAGACTGCTAAACAAAAAACATAACAAATTCTTTAATAATTAATTTTATTTGTTGTGTAAGTTTAACTCATTTAATTTTATTTTAAATATAAATAATTTGGGCTGCTTGTATGGGCCCGTCTCATGCAAGACCTGCTGAAAAAGTAATGCAATCAAAGTACCAAACACATCCAGTTCAATTTATAAAAGCATTTTGACACATTTGAAAGTGACCATCTCTGTAAAAGGACCTATTTTTAGTAATCACATTGTCTTATTGCCGGGTTCACCGGTCCAAATAGTTTCAGCCCAACCAAATGAAGGGATATATCTACAAGTAGATCTTTTCCCTCAACTATTAATCCACAAGATGATCAAACTTTTCAATCCAGTTTCAGTCAAAAAACGATATTGTTTTATAGTGATTTAGTAATGACAGAACAATGGATTTTTTGCTCAAGAAATGACAACATAAGGAATTTCCATTCTTGATGTGTATGTTTACTTGTTTAGTTGGAAAGGACATTTGTTGCCAACGTTCAATCGAAATAAACTGTGTTATCACTAATAAGGATAAGGTTACCTCTATGAGAGCCACAACACGAGAAACACACATTCTTTGCATTAGATAGTCTTCACTCACAACATAGAACACTAGAATACGCAACAACCGAAAGCTTATGTTCAGCATTAAGAAGAATGGCACATAATAACAAAAGCAGCTCGTCTTGTATGAGACCGTCTTACCATGAGATGAACCCATATCATTAGTCAATTTTTCTAATTGATTATTGTAAAATTGTAAATGATCACTTTAATAGACTAAACGTATATGGGCCTGCCCGATAGAGATAGACTCACCACAAGACCGTCTCATTTAAGAATTTGTGTAACAAAAGGCATGAAAGAAGTTTCTGACATCTATATCAATAATAACATTGTATCTTATCTATGATTGTGCCAAAACAATAGGAACTGAAGGCCTCGTACTAAAACAGTAGAGTAAAAGTAACTATTGTTTCTTTCGAAAACATGATGAAGGAAAGAAATCCAATTCCATTTTCTTCACTTATCCTCGCCAACAAGATACTTTTTATTAAATTCCCTGAATGTGCAATTACTAATTTCCATTTTAGGAACTCAAAGAAAAAAATATACACTAGCTAGATGCAAGCATGTTGACAGGACAAAAGAAGTTTTTAAAGCTTAAAAACTTGGCGCAAAGAGATGTATTACTCACATCTTTCCGATAGATTGCTCCTTGGAAATACGCTAATGTAGGACGCTGTTCAAATGGGGCTGAACTGTTGTTGCTGATACTCCTTACAACATGCTGGTAAGGAGCGATGACATCCTTCTCCAAATTAGCAGTATTAGCGGCATATCTCCCAAAATCTGCAAGCACAAATCTAGCAGAACCCAGCCTCGTTCTTACATACAACAAACTATTTGGATGATGTGCAACAATAATATGGTCTTTTCCACCGGACTTAATCCACTCTGGCCGACTCATCAAGTACTCCACCAATTGATCTTGCAATATCTTGTTGATGGTGAATTTATCTTTTTGAACAACCTTAGAATGTCGGTTGTAACTTAACGATGCAAAAAATGGCACAAATATAAAATCTGCGTCACTTGGATTTTCTACTCTAATAACACTACAAGGTCTAACTATTTCCCTAACATTGGATGACAGAAGATCAAGAGTGAGCCAATACTCTATACTGTGTTGCAAGTTTAACCCACCAGGATACCGTGGAATATGCTTCGGTTCACGAACATCAGGCCATATTCGGTTCGGACCTGCCTTCCAGTCTAACAGCCCAAAATGAAATTCAGGAGGCATATCGTACATGTAAACCCTTAGGAGAGCTTTATTTCGATTACACGACTCATTTCCCGACAAATCAAGTGGTAATGGTACAACAACTGGTTTTGATAGCTCAAGCTCATCATTGCCCTCAAGTTTATTGTCAATGGGAACACTATCAGCGACAAATTGTTTATATATCGACGAGGGTATTAGAGGATTAATGACCGAATGGAATAGAAAGAAGGATGAAAGTATAAGGAAAAACATGGAAAAAGCCGTTAAGCTCAGAAGCAACCTCGAAGATCGCAAGGTCTTCTCTGGCATTGCTAATACCTTTTACACATACAAAGCATTCATTCCCAAGAATTCAACATATAATAAGATCAAATCTCAAGAATCAGATATTGTCTCAGTTGGAGCATGTACCATTTCTCCGGTAAAGACTTCAATTTGATTCTCGCTGCCCTCCCTAGCCCTCCCTTCCCTCACCTAGCCTATACCCTAAAAAATAAGATGAATTCTCTCAAAAAATGATCAAATTAGTTCCCAAAATTCCCACAAAGTAGAAATCTTTCTTTTTTTTAAAGGGTCAAATGAATTTTGAGATTTACCATCGACCCACAAGCTTAAGCTAAAATCCAAAGAAATTCACATGATCCAAAAATACCCAGTTTCACAATTCATGGGAAAACCCCAATTTCATTCCTCAAAATCTGAACATTAAATGAAGTAAAACAGGGACTTCTAAGTGTGAATAGCCAGACTGCCAGAGTATAACATTTAACCTAAAAATACCACCAATCTTCAACCAAAAATCAACACTTTTTCTTGAAATAATCACCCTTTCATACTAAAAAGTAAACCCTTATGCCAAATTACGCCCAGAAATTACTATTGAATCCCATAAATGAACAGAAATTAAATCTGCAAACATACAGACATATAGGGAATTATTTCATTTCTTTTCATTCATTTTCTTGTAAATCATCATATGAATTCATACATTATAAAACAAACTACATTATCTAATAGATAACAGAAGGTGTTATTCAGGAAATTAAGATGAAGAATAAGGAAAAATCAAAAGGGTAATCGAGAAAAATGATTTTGTAAAGTGGGTAGATGAGAACATACAGTTTACAACTACAAGTCTACGAGAAGGGGAGCTGATCTGAGCTTCCAAATTGAGATTCCATGGCTGCCGTCAGTCTTAAATCTTAATGGATCATTTTAATTAATGTTTAATTAAGAAGTGAAAGAGAGCTAAAATGGTGGTATATTGTATAATAATAAGTTTAATTTAACCAGTTAAGGTGAAGGCTAAGGCAGTTGCAAAGTGGCTTTTAACTAAAATCAACCTACCTAAAAAAGCTGAAAGGAGACCAAGAAAGTTGCCTTCATTCAATTATTACAATACCTTTTTTTTATTGAAAAAAAAAATGTATATGAAAATTCGTGACATTAGACAATGAAGGTCCTAGTCTTTGATATTAGTGTTAGTAGATAATGCCCGTATGATGTATGACTTTCTGACATATTTATATAAATTAAAAAGTTAAAATTTTAAGAAATAAATTTTACATTAAATTATATTTTATTTCATTCCGATCAGTTGTATACAATATGTACATTTTATGATATTTTGCAATATCCGTGTAGTCCATTGAGAAATTTTAGTTCATGAAAAATAAATCACAACAAAACACAAAAAGTATATTATGTTTTAACCATCTCAAAATATTCAATACATTAAATAATACTCATTTAATAAATAAAATTGAAAATATTTTGTTAAATAATTAAAATAAAATGAAATAAAATATTATTCCCTCCAATTCACCAGTAATGTCCCATTTACTTTTTGAATATTCCCTCCGTTTCTTTTTATTCTTTTCGCTTACTTTTTCACAGTTTTCAAAGCAATTTTAAACCTTAATATCTTTAAATACACATAATAAAAAATTATAAAAAACATAATAAAAAATTATACATTAAAACGAATCTAACACGATCTCACATAGATATATTTTATCTGCTAATATATGTGTCAAAAATATTAATCAAATTTATCTCTCCTTAAGGTAGAATATTTCAGATGAGAAGAACATTAGAGAACGGAGGAAGTACTATTTATCTCTTACTGTTAATTTGTATTTTAAAACTAATCTATAAGTTAACACATAGTCAAATGGGATCTTGTTTCATTCATCTCAATGTAAAGATTATTAATATCGACTTTTCACAATTTTTAATTATGCACAATTAGAGATATTATTGATTGATTAAATGCATTGAATATAGTGTATAAAGCAAATGGGACATTAGTAGTGAATTAGAGAGAGTATATGATTCTCTAATACATTAAATGATGTAACCTATAAAGTAAAAAAAAATCATAATTATATTTTAGAGGGAAAACTTTTATCGAGGAAATGACACGTAAGCAATTTCTTAAAATGGTGATGTCAGCAGGGTTTTGTTTCAGTAATAGTTATAGATTATAGATAGATAGATAGATTTGTCATCGTCATATTTTTTTACTGTTAATTCTTCTGTTCTAAAATATTCATATTTCGATTGTGATATATTATTTAGAAAAATATTACTATCAATAGCAAGTAAAATGGAGTTGAAGTACTATCTATTTGCTAATTAAAATTTTAGCAATTTTTATAAGAGGCTATCTCTTAAGAGACATCTCTTTCATCAACTCAGTTTGTCAGCATCAAAAATAATAATTATTGGAATAATAACAAAAGAAATAAAGCCCCTTAAATCTCAAACTGCCCAAGTTTAGTTAAAAAAAATTGCTCATACAAATCATAAAAATAAAATTGTACCTTTTTAAATTATAGCCCTTATTGAATTTCTCGACCAATCATCCCTAACTTTAGGGAGAAAACAAAAAAAAAAAAGAAATATTATATTTCAATGAAACACTTTCAAAATTACAATCCTCATCATCAAAACACCTACGTTAAAACGTAAAATCAACTGTTATAACATAGTAATTTAACTATTTAAATTCGCATAAGTTTTATCATATACTTTAGCTTTTAAGGATACCTTAGAACAACTAGTTTAGGTCTTGAAAAATACTACTTTAAATAGTTATAACGCCTACTTTAATTGATGTTTTAAAATATTTACTTTGAATGGTTATAACACATGTATTAGTAGTTAAAAATATATACTTTAAGTGGTATTACTTAAAAATACATAGTTAAATGGTTATCATACATACTTTAGTACTTAAAAATACATATTTTAGATGGCTACAACAAATATTTTTACTCTTAAAATGTTTCATTTACTTTTTTGCATTAATAATTATAACACTTATTTTTGTATTTAAAAACACCAACCTTAGTACCTAAAATATTAACTATAGTACTTAAAAATACATGTTTTCAATGGTTAAATACCTGATTTAATTAGTCCTTAAATATAACTGCATTAAATGATAGTAACACTTACTTTAATACTTAAAAGTACTTGCTGGAACATGAAGTCGGGTTTCAGATGTTCTTAATCAATCAAAATTTAGCCAATGAAGCACCAAAGCAGTACTTCAAAAATAAATGAATTAAAATTGAATCAGATTGAGTAGAACCAATTATCAAGAACACACAAAAGAAATGAAATTCAATTTGGATAAATAAAAACATTCTCACAATTGTAATTCTAAGATTCAAATTGTTCTAGGTTTAACAAGAAGAAAATACTTAAAATAACCTATAATTGAATCACAACCCAAAATTGAGAAAATAAATAACGCATGTTTTATGTATTTAAGTTAATTCTTTATTAATATGGCCGACCCTATTAAAAATATTTTCTTAAAAATTATTCATTTTAAGAATCATAAATTTTCAAATGAGACAGATTTAAAGTAATTATTTATAATCATAAAATGATCAATTAAAAAAATATACTAAGTATATAAACTCATCTCAAGACGCTCTTTAGAGCTATTATTCCAGAATTTGTGTTAAAATAAAACTTTAAATACAAAGGTTAAAATGGATCCGCAATATTCTCCATCATAGAAATAATGCTAATTAAGTCGATGTGTATTTTCCATTTGGCTTTTTCTTCCATATTTTTTGGAGTAAAGTACTCTTCAACCCTTTACTAACTTTTACAAAAACAAAAACATTAAACTAAGAAATTTTTCAAAATTCTATTTTCTCTCTTTAAAAAAAGTTAATTATTCTACATCCATTATACTTCTAAATTCTTTTAACACATCTTAAATCTTAATTTCGGAAATTCATACCATTTATTAAATTTTGCATATATATTGCCAAATCTTTCACCAAATAACAAATTAAGAGTTTGTTAAAGCTATATTTTCATTTCTAAGTAAGGTCTTGTTTTTGTAAGTTAATGAATTTGAAATCTCACCAAATTTCCTCAATTTCATAAATAAATTCCATACTTTATAAAGATTGGACATTCCAATCAAAGGATAATTTGTTCTTTTTATCATTTTTTAAATAAAAATTTGATCATTTGTTAAATTGTTTTATAAATCATTCAAAGTGGGTGATATTGTGTGCACATTATATGTAGAAGAAATTTTCATGTTTGGGAAATCATGCACATTTATTGTCCTCCATGGAATTGTGGAGGGTTGCTGGATTAAAGTTTCTTAAAAGGAAAGACAGTGAAGCTGGAGAAACAGGTTTCCCTTCTTTCTCATACTTTTTTTATATGTTTAATTATAATTGATAAAGTATATAATATATTTTTTCTCATAAGTCGATGGTTAAAGCTATAAAATATGTTACCGATTCTAATTGGAATGATGCCCAGATTATATACATTAATAATGCCAGGTATAAGAATTTGAATGATTTATGAATTACAGCCTTAAAATTTAGGCTTTTTGTGAGTTATAGTGTCGATCTTATATTTTTGTGAATTACAGTCAGGACAAATTGTAAGATTTCGACCACTTAATCTAAAATTTCAAAATGGACGAAACCTTGTGATTTGGCCTGAATGACGTAGGGAATGATACTTTAATGATTATAAATTAAAAAAAAAACACTAAGGCTTCAGTTTGCAAATGGCATAAACTTTAAGACTGTAATTCACAAATAATTTTAAGAATTTTAATATTAATTTTACAATGCTATTTTTATGTTGGAAAAAAAGTACTAGATAAAAATTGAACTAGGACCTTACAAAATCTCTTTTATTAAATGTTTCCATATAAAAAAACATATTCAATATTTTCATCATAAATAT